>NC_083609.1:26432145-26489645 GCF_029168945.1 Cannabis sativa | reverse complement strand
CTCGGCTTATATGTAATACAAAAATATTGTGTCAAATTAATGTAAAATATAAAAAGCTATATAAAGCTATAAAGTTTTATGACTGAATTTAACCTCACATTAAGTGAAAAAAAAAATAATAAAAAAACTATTAAATTTACCAAGAAGGCTCAATTAAGAAGAGAATCATCATGTTACTAAAGTTCTTCCACTTTTTCAAATGGTTACACCAAGAAAATTAGAGAAAGGAAAAAAAAAAAAAAAACTAAAATTATGAAAAAGCAATTTATATTTAACCATAAAAAAAGTTTTTTTTAAAAAAAGGGGGATATACCTTAGCTCTTGACTCTTAGGCTTTCAAATTGGATGTGTAATTTGAATTATGGATTAAAGGTTCATGCATCTTCTTATATAAGCAAGGTTTTTGATCTTTGATATACATCTCATTAATATCCTCTTCCTCATCTTTTTTAAATTATTTTTCAGTTTTATGTCTCATTACATTAATTAGGGAGGTGGAAGGTTGTGAATAATAATATTTATAAATTACTCTTTAATAATAAAATAGATAATTGGAAAATTTGTATTGAAAGACAATAAAATTGAAACTAAAAAAATGAATGTAGACATATTATCACGTTTAAACTTTCTCTTTAGTTATATAATTAAATGTACATTAAACTTTTAGATTAAAACTGAAAATATTAATGTATGTACATATTATCAAATAGAAAAAGTAATTAAACAAATTCAATAAATAACAAAAATTAATAAAACAAAGAATAGTCAAGAAAATATATATAGACCGCCACCTCAATTGTTTGATACTTTCCTTTATATATTGTTATGAGAATGAATTGGATATAAAAAATTTCTAAATTATAAATTAATAATAATAATAGAATAGGAGTTATGAGAATGAATATGCACATAATAATAATGGAATATGAGTTATAAGATTGAATAGACACTCATAAATAAAATTAGATAAATCTTAGAAAAACCATAAAATAGAAAAATGACAATACTAAAAATGATAGAATGTCATATCATTATCACATACTCCAACAATACAATTATATAAAAAATATATATATAATATATGTAAATAGATTGAAGAGGTTTTGTTTATTTATTTTAAAGAACGAAAAAAATATAGATATACAATTTCATTGCTCTTAAGAGTAATTATAAATTTATAAAATTGCTATGAAATATTATTAATATTTTTTTGAGGATGCCACCTAAACTATATGGTGATTTCCTTTTTTTTTTTAAGGTATAATCACTATTTTGTTATGAATATATGATATTTTTTATGTTTAATAAATAAAAATTAAATATATTTATTTTTTATAAGGAATGCCAATAGTTTTAAAATGCTATAAATTAATGTGCATATAAATAAATAATTTTTTACTATTACATATTTAATGCATTCATATGCTTTAATTTGATTTTTATTGAAAAAATGTGTTAAACTCTTAAAAAATAGAAAAAATAGAATAAAAAATATAAAGGATGCCACCTAAACTATTTGGTGCTTTCTTTTATATATATACTAGGGAACTAAGCCGCGCTTCGCGCGGTGTTGTCCAACTTTTATAAATTATATAAATATATGTATATTATATTGTACTTATTGAGTGATATAATCTAAAATATAACATTTAGATGTGTGTATATATTAACAAATCATGTGTTTGCTATTTTTTTTTATTTCAAAATAAAAAATGAAATAATTTTTTATTATTTTTTATATATAATAATATTATATATATTCGACTAAAATTAATAATTTAAAATAAAAAAATATAATTTTTTTTTATTTGTTAAAGAACTTAAAGGATTTTTTTTTATTTTCAATATTTGAGGAATTTTGAAAAATGTATTGCTTTCATTTAAAAAAAATTATAAGAGTCACTAAGAAATTATCTTTAATTATTTTAAATATATTTAAATGAAAATTACATTAAAAAAACTCTTAAGAAAATACTTTTATATGAAATACTTGACAAAGATTAAAAAATATAAAATATGTTTTGCATTCATTTAAAAAAATTACAATTAATTGTGCATAATTAAGTTCTTCAATTACCTACATAAAAATAAGTAAATAATAATAACTTTGTGAAAACTAAAGTGAAAAAATAGTGATCTATATATAAGCTAGATCTATATCACCACAATAGTTTCTTTTATAGCATGTCACCTCAATTTTATTTAGGCCATCCTTTATATATATTATTTTAGATATATTTAAATAAAATTACAATAAAAAATTTTTAGAAAATACTTTTTATATACAAATATCAAAAAATGTACAATTATGTTTTGCATTCATTTTTTTTTTTTAAAAAAAAAGAAATACAACTAATTGAGCATAATTAAGTTCTTCAATCACCCACATAAAAATAAATAAATAATACTAACTTTGTTATAAACTAAAGTGAAAAAATAGTTATCTATATATAACCTAGAACTATACCACCACAATAGTTTCTAAACCATGTGGGACTTTATGAAAATAACTCTAATAGTCTAAAAATATAATAAAATATATATAAAAAAAAGGAGAAAAAAATGAGAAAATACAATGAAAGATTTATAGCATGTCACCTCAACTTTGTTTGGGCTCTCCTTTATGCTCTATATTCTATATTCTAAAATTAAAATAATTAAAAAAAAACATAACAAAACAAAATATAATCAAGAGTGTTCAAATAGTCATATATGACATTGACAATCACCTTTTATAAATAAAATAAAAAATAAAATTTTAACTTTTGATCAAATAAAAATTAAGAGAGAACATTTTTAACTTGAACAAATAACAATATAAGAATATTGAATACTACAAATAAAATTACTTTAATAAATATATAGATAAAAAAATTATTAAAAATAAAATATTAATAAAATACTTATTGGGTAAGATAATAGTCAATCACCCATAAAAGATAAAAAAAAAATCTTAGACTAAAGAAAAAAACATAAATAAAGTATAATTTATAACCTACATATATAACACCTAAAAACAATCTAAACGATGTGGAAGATGTGCCATAATATTAGAAAAATAAGATGGAAAAAATATAAGATGCCACATAGACCCCTCCTATGATTTCATTTATATATATTGACACTTTTTACAAATAAAATAAAAAATAAAATTTTAACTTTCGATCAAATAAAATTAAGAAAATTTTTAACTTGAACAAATAACAATATAAGAATATTGAATACTACAAATAAAATTATTTTCATAAATATATATATAAAAAAAATTATTAAAAATAAAATATTAATAAAATACTTATTGGGTAAGATAATAGTCAATCACCCATAACAGATAAAAAAAAACTTAGACTAAAGAAAAAAAACATAAATAAAGTATTATTTATAACATACATAGATAACACCTAAAAACTATCTAAACGATGTGGGACTTGTAGTTTGTATGTGTGAATTATTTTACAAATAAAATAAGAAGATGTGCTATAATATTAGAAAAATAAGAAAGAAAAAATATAAGATGCCACATAGACTCCTCTTATGCTTTCCTTTATATATATATATTGATATTGATTGATTCATTTAATTTAGTACCCTATGCTATAGGGAAATAACTACACCACCTACTATAGATTTACCCTTTATATATATATATATATATATACTAGGTGAATGTACGTGCCGAACCACGTATTGCTAGTTTTATTTAAGATTTTGAATATATTTTATTTTTAAAGATTACAAATTTTTTGTTTGAAAAAATTAAATATTTATATTTGAAATATTATTTAATAATGTATTAAAAATAATATTAGTGTAATTATAAAATTGTAAATAAATTTATTATTGGAGTAGTAGATTATTCTATTTAGTTCTTTTTTTAACATAGCATTGTAATGTAAGTTTATATCTATAAATATTCTGTAAAGTGTTAATATTATATGAACATCTCCATTTATAAAGCTAAAAAGTGGGTCAATGACAGAATTGGTATATCTGCAATCACACAAAGATAGAAGTGCTATTTCTGCTTCCTATGCTTATCCAGAGAAAACATTAGATAACGTGAGGTTAACTTTAATATATAAAGATTTTTCTTTTTTAAAAAATAAATAAAAAAAATTATTAATATTCTCCCAAGATAGGTTTGTTAGAGAGATATGTGGCTAAGATGATTTTTTTAATTTAAAAAGAGATTATTAATATTTAAAAGATTGTTTAATTTTTTGGGTTTAATTATTGGGTTTATTTGTTAACGGGAGATCAAACCTAATCGTTAAATTTAACAGAATATTCTGTTAAACCAAGAAATACCGTTAGATAGGCACTTATAATATATAAAGATATATATATATATATATTGCATATATGATAGAAGTAAAGAAAGAAGGCGTGGAAAAAAAAAGGGCAGCGGCTGATCTACTCCAACAACAAAAATGAAGAAAAAGAAAAAGAAAAAAAGAGAGGGAGAGTTTTAGGGGATTTTTATTTAGGATTTTAGTTTAGCATTTTTAATTTGAGATTAGTAAAAATCAAGAGGAAGAAGAAGAGAAATTTGGAGAAGAAGCTTAGAGGTTGTTTGACTTTATAGTTTAAAAACTGTTTTCTGTTTTTTAAAACTGAAAACAGTTTTTAAAAACTATTAGAAGTCGTTTAGCAAAAAATTTTAAAATCTGTTTTTTAAAAGTTGAGTTTTAAAAAACTAGAAAACTGAACACATCAAAATGTTGTTTTCAATTTTCAAAAACAATTTTTTTCTGTCTAACATATTACATTTTATATTTTGCTCACATACTCGGATCCTAAACCCGAAACCATACCCGAACCTAGACCCAGATGGGTTAATGTCATGGTATGGTGCTAAAATATTGATTTTTTTTTCGTAAGAAAAAATCTAAAAATAGTTTTTAAAAAGTTGTGTCAAACACCATTAAATTTTTAAAATGATAAAAAACTGTTTTCTATTCTAACATTTAAAAACACAATTTTTAAAACTTGTGAGAGCAACATTTTCTTTTTTATCTTCACTACTTTCGAAGTCATCACTCCAAGTAACATTAAAACCCTTTTTTATTTTTCTTTAAGGTATTGGCACATTTAGATTGGATATGACCATACACTTCACACTCTCTACATTGAATACCCTTTTTATTGTTAGAGATAAAGGGTTTAGAGGAATTGTTACTAGAATTGTTACCACTTGGAGTTTTTGAGAAATTCTTTTTATTTCCCACAGATTTCATGTATTTTTGGAAATTTTTTGTCAACAAGGCCATTTCATCATTAGAAACATCATTTTCAAAAACTTTAAGTACAATACCTTTGCTTTTCTCACTCAAGGAACTTTGCTTACCTTTTTTTTTATTTGTTGATTTAACTAAAAAATTCTTATAGAACCCATGAGTTCCTCAACCTTTATTTTGCTAAAATCTTTTGCCTCTTCCATTGCTAGCAATTTTTTGAACCAAGACAGATTCATTTAATTTTTCTCCCAAAGTAAAGTACTCATTAGAAATATCAGATAATCTCCCATAAAATTTAGATAAAGTTTCAGTTTCAGTTTCTGACATTCTTAATTCATCAAATCTAGTTTGCAACATGGTAAACATGATCTTTTTACATCAGCGGTACCCTCAAACTGAGTTTGAAGGTTTTCCCACGCGTCCTTTGCAGTTTCACAAGATGAAATTAATTAAATAAAACCTTCACCGACACCATTAAAAATAGCATGTAAAGTCTTATTGTTATAACCAAATAATTTTTTATCTTTAGTGGTCCAATTGAGTTCAAGTTTTATCTTAGTATTACCTTTCTCGTCATTTTCACTAGGTTGTGATCAGCCTGTAAATATAGCTCTCCAAGCCTTCTCATCTTGTGACTTAATGAATATTCTCATCCTGACCTTCTAATATGGATAATTTGAGTCATTCAACAGAGGTGGTCGAGTAATGGAGCTTCCTTTTGCAAACAAAGATATCTCACACAAAATAAATTAAACGAAATAATTTCAAGATCTCACTAAGAGTTTAGTGACCCACTCTTATACCAATTGAAATTCTACGTATTTTAATATTCCCAGTTTTATTATTTATTAAATACTTAATTAAATGTGGAATAATGAAACTGGTACTGAAACAGTTTTTCTGTAGCTAAAGAAGACAACTCTATATCTCCAGAAGAAACCAGAAAAACAAACAGTACAGAAAAGTAAAAGCACACAAGATTTTTGTACGTGGTTTCAACAAACCTTTCAGATTGTTACTAGTCCACAAGGTCACGTCTAGAGATAAGATTCATTAGATAAGTCTCAAAAATACAAAGTAATTGACTTATGCATAAATAGACTCCCTCTTATTATATGCTGCAAGCTTGTTGTATTCCACCTTCTAACCGAACCTTGTTGAAACTTCAACAGCTCGAACTCCTTTCGATCTCCTTGAAGAGTGCTTACTTCCTCCCGATGCAAGACTTGAAAAGCAATCTCGCGAAAGCTTTGTAAAACCTTCTCCTGAAGGTAGCACTGTTGTTCTTCTTCTTTGTAGGCTTGAATACAGACTCAAGATAATACAAAATACAAATAAACAGAGTAAGAGTCGAACAAGCTCTTTTCTACAAAACAAAGACTCTTTTTCTAAAATATGAGTGAAATACAAAGATAGAAAAGAGGTACATGACCTAGCTGCTATAAGGTGTATTTATAACCAATATACATCTTATTGACAACTCACACACGGTCTGAACATGATCACAACCTACTAGAAAATTCCCTAGAAAGATCTTCAATCAGCCTAGGAATTTTTATTTCTGTACCTACAAAATCATGAGCAGTAAGTGTGACTTTTCTTTTATAGAAAAGGAAAGTTTTGCTCCAATTTTCTCCTCAAGAAATCTGATCAAACAGAATAGGAAACTCACACATGATCAGAATATCAAAGCTGGATAGATAGAAAATAATTGAGTAACCAAACTTACCCTTTTACCTTATTTTTTATAAATAGGAAAGCTAAACAACTTTCCTTCCAAAAATAAATTTATTAATATAAAAGTTAAATACACAAAACATGGAAACTAATATTAACACCACAACCGAAATCAATAATAAATTATAAAATACTTTTGTCACATTAAAGATGCCAAAAATGAAATTAACACAAAGAATACTTTACAATTTTGAAAATGGAATTTAAAAATAGGATTTGTTGCACGAAGGTAAAATATAAGACACAAGTTAACTGAATATTTGAATCTTATTTTTGATATCATAAATTATTTAGAATTATTAAAAAATAAATAAAATTCTTAGTATAACTATAATGTACGTCCTCATAACAAAATATTAATTTATAATTTCTTACATATATGTAATGTAAAATATCTTTACCATATTTTAAGTATTTTTTTTTTTTAAAAAAATATGTCGAAGATATACTTTTGTTGGAAAAAAAAGAAAAAACTCAAATTGTAGCGAGAAAGATAGGGTCAGTTTGGTTGTGTTGTGGAAAAAATAATTATAGTTGTGCTGTAAGGAAAAATAGTTGCAGCAAAATTGCGCAAAAAAATTAAGCAGAGTATTTGGTAAATTATAAATTTTAAACTGTTGTGAATTGTTAAGATTCTATTATAATGATAATGTTACAATCTATTTAATTATAATTACAAATATATAAAAATTTATGTTATATAAATTTTTTATCTTTTTTCATATTTTTAATTATTTTCTCACAAAAGTATAAAAAAATAATTACACAAAGTACTATCTATTTGTTAAATTTTTATATTTTGTATTTTTACGGTATTCTATAAAAATAACACGAAAAGTACAAAAAAATTACATTAACATAACACAGGAAAATAAAATCTAAATAACATTAAAATAACAGCAAAAAATAACATATAAATAATAAAAAATCAATAATAAATTAACAAGAGTACAACATAAAAATATATAAAAGACTACATATGTAAATAAAATCATAAAAATCGTAAAAATATTTAAAATTTCGTACAATTATATTTTATAATGTTTTTGTTGTTTTTGTGTATTTGTGAAACAATTCAAAGTATAAATTTATATACATTTGATAAAATCAATTATAGTATTTTTAAATTATATTTTATCATAAAAAGAAACTCAAATATATAAGAAATTCTAAGTTCATATAGAATGTTAATATTAAATATATAAAATATAAAATATTTTTTAAGATAAAATAAAAGAAAATAAGATATTTAAATATTATTTATTTTTTTATAATTTATTTATTTAAATATTTTTTAATATATAATAAATAAGCAAATACATTTTTAATACAAATAGATTTATTATAGAGTCTTTTAATCAATTTTTCTTTTTTTTTTTTAAAGTTGAGTTATAACAAATTTAGCTTTTAATTGTAACCTTTTATTAAATTCTTCATATTTTTATGGAGTTTACCAAATAATTTTTTATCACTAACTTTTTTTAAAAATACCTTTTAACAAAAGCTGTGGTAGAGGGGTCTATAGTCTACCAAGATTTTGTTACTATAAACACACATATTTACTATGTTATACTAATCATTTAACAAATATTCAATTTTGTAGTAAGTAATTAATGTAAAACATTATGGAAACTGAAATAATTATTTATTAACTCCAATTGTGTAGATAAGATAGCATAGCATCTGAATAGGACATCCTAATCATAGGAGCAGATTTGGCAAGGCAAGGCTTTGATACACTAAAAACTGCTAAATGCAATCTATATTAAGCCAAGGCCGATACCAACCTTTGACACACTCTCAGTCACTTATTTTATTTTCCTATCCCAAACCATGCACTATATTCATAACTTCACATGCACTTAACAAGATCCTCAAGGGTGTCCACCCCCACCACCACCTCCGCCGCCGCCGCCACCCCCACCACCATAGTGTCCTCCCCCACCGCCTTTTCCAAAGCCCCCACCACCTCCACCACCCTTTCCAAAGCCACCACCGCCTCCGCCGCCCTTTCCGAAGCCACCACCCTTTCCAAAACCACCACCTCCTCCTCCACCCTTTCCGAAGCCCCCACCCTTTCCACCTCCTCCACCCTTTCCAAAGCCACCACCGCCACCTCCACCCTTTCCGAATCCTCCACCACCTCCTCCACCCTTACCAAAGCCTCCACCTCCTCCCTTACCAAAGCCTCCACCGCCACCACCTCCCTTTCCGAAGCCACCACCTCCACCACCTCCCTTTCCAAAGCCACCACCTCCACCACCTCCCTTACCGAAGCCTCCACCGCCTCCACCTCCCTTTCCAAATCCTCCACCACCACCACCGCCCTTTCCGAAGCCACCCCCACCACCCTTGCCAAAGCCGCCCCCACCACCCTTTCCAAATCCTCCTCCGGCACCTCCACCAAATCCACCACCACCTCCTACGCCACCACCGAAGCCTCCTCCCTTTCCATGACCTACCAAAGTCTTCTCCTCCTCCTCCTCATCATTCTTCTCACTACTAGCTACATTCCTTGCAACCACATTCACCACGAAAACATTAAAAAACAAAAGACATAGAAATGCTATTTTCCAAGCTCCACTAGCCATGTTTTACTACTGTTTCTGTATCTTATTTTGATACTTAGATATGAAAGAGCGTGTAGAACGAGGGTATTTATAGAAGAGTTTAAAATTATATTTTTCTTTGGCATTAAATGTGGACTCAACCACTAACAGTTCGCCACATTCATTATCTAAATTTAGCTCACAAATATCGGACGCGTGTTAAGAATAGTACAATTATCTATCAACATTGACAAAGGGCTCAGCTTGTTCCATGTAAGAGAGGGACAACTTAATAATACAATACATTTAGGTCAATACTAGTAAGAAAATACGCGCAATGCACGATTTGGTAAGGTGCTCCACGTACCACACAGTTATTGTGTATATTGAGATGAATTTATAAAGAAGTGACTACACCAAAAACATTAACGGTGCGTTTGGAAGTAACTGTCTAATTACTAAGCAGTGTAATTACTAGGGTGGTAATTACACAGTGTAGTAATTACACTATATTTTAAAATGCAAGGTGTGTTTGGATATGAGTTGATAATTACATATGAATTCTTAATATCTTGTTTGGCAAAATAGTTAGTAATTACATGGGAAAATAATATTTTTTTAGTAGCTAATGTTTAATATGGAAAGTTTTTAATAATTACACAGTGTAATTACATTCAATTCTCATGAGGGTCCATGAGAATTGGAGAGTGTAATTGGAACCCCTCAATTACTTCCAATTACATAGTTACAGTGTAATTACATGGTCCGACAAACATGTGAAATTGTGTAATTACCTCTAATTACACACAAATCCAATTACATTGTGGCTTTCCCAACGCCGTATAAGAGAATATATATATACGTCAAGATTATGGTAGTACCGAACAAAATTTTCCTAATAATAGTGATTTTTTTTTATCATTGATTTTAGATCAATGTTATTATTATGATATAAGGTCAATATTCTTACCATATATATATATAATTATTTTATTTTTAAGACAGAATCAATATTCTTAGGACAGAATTATAGTTTATTTTTATTTATTTATTTATGACTGTGTGCATTATAATTATTTGAAACTATCTGTAATTTTTTTTAAAAAAAATTACAGCTGCAAAAATAATGTTCAAATATTTTGTTACACACATGCAACTGTTTTTTTCTAGTAAGTAATTGTTTGAACTTTATTTTCGGCATTGGAAACTATACAGATTTCTAAAAAATTACAAGTGGTCTTAAAAAATTACAACATACATGATCGTAAAAATAAATTGGACGAAAAAATTTCTTGGACACTGAAACAGATAGAAGGTGTTGACAATAAAAAAAAATGAACTATAAATCTCTTGGAACATTTTTATGCATTGATTATATATATGTTAAAGTAGTTTTTCGTCAATGGATCTACAAAATCGTAGACAAGGAAGATGAACACAAGTGAATGTTTATAAAATAGAACATTGATAATAACAAACACAAGGTTTTATAGTAGTTTACTCTCTTTTAGCGGTAATAGGCTACTTCACTTAAAGTTTTATTGATCTCAATGCTCAAAAAGAGTTCTCCAACGTTATGTTTTCCAAGAGTTCAGTTTTCAAGTGAGTTTTTTTTTGGAATAAGAGCGTCAAAGAAAGTCCCTTTACAATTAACTTCATAACCTTTATATAGGCTTACCTCATAAGCTAGGGTTTCTTAACCTGGTTATATCTTTTTCTTAACCCAGGTTAAGTTACATTTTTAATTACAAAAATAATAATAACTAATCATTCAAAAACTTAGATATCTTCACATTTCATTAGCACGTGTCCTTTGCACTGGGTGGACCCGAATGGACATGGGTAGATCTAAATAGACAAGGGTAGACCCGAATGGAGGTGGGTATACTTAAATGGACATGGGTAACCTGAACAGACATGAGTACACCTGAATGTGCGGGGCCAATCCTTCTATAAGGTGTTGTTGTAAAAATTAATATACGCAAGTACACACAGTCGCACAAGTAGTAAAATGATAAATAAGATCGTCTTCACAGGGATTGCAAACAAAATATGATGTAAAATCAACTAATTATAGCTTAAAGTAAAAGGAAAAATATGAGAATGATTGAGCAATGATTCAAATTTAAAAGGACTGTAAATAAACTTGCTTAAAATAATGCTACTATTACTAGAAAATTGCATACAAGAAATGTAATATATTAAAAAGTGGCTTGAATAACTAATCCCCCATAGTCAAGTTTTTCCCAGTCGCTATACCATTACTTCAGCATTTTCGCACAGAAATAACAGAAATTCTTCTATGTTTATGAAAATTTTCCAAAACTCCCAATTTAAGTTCCACCACCTAGATTAATGTATTCCTATATCAAACCACATTGGAGAACACTATTTAAACATCATTTCTCAAGTTATGTAAGGTAAAAGAAATATTCTTATTCCTTTTATAAGAAATACCTAAATCTAGGAATTCACTTGGTTCATCCAAGTGAAAACTACTAAATCTAGTCTTTCTGAAATAAGATCTAGCTTAGTAAATTGTTACCCATGGCCAAGAATTAACAATCAAAGAAAATAGCAAGCTCACTTGAATGAACAAAGGAAAAAATGCTAAAATATGCTTAAAAATTAATCATACTAAACATAGGAGTTCATAGACATTCAAGCCTCAAGAACTTTAGCTCATGTTCAAATCAAAAAATAAAATCCAAACTAAAAGTTTTTCATCCATGGATGCTGCATTTTTTACAAATTGACAAGTTTCTAACATAGAAGCCCAAATCATTTTCAATCTTGGCCCACTAAGTTTTGTCTCCACCTTCCACAACAGCCAGCTGGTATAACTTTGAGTTGCTGCTACATAATTGCTGATGTGGATAAGTGAAATTCATTTTTTAAACTTCTTCCACATCACTGCCCAGGATGCTATAGCATTCTGGCAGCATTTCCTCCCAAATTTTAGCTTTTATTTCCACTTTGTCTTTGCATCCTTTCCTTTTTCCTAGCAAGTTAATTCTTCTTTCCCACAACAAACAAGCAACATTTAATAAATACAACTAAAATAACAATTTTATTACAAGACTTAAAAACTAGCTTACTAAAAAAAAATAAAAATAAAACGAATTAAAATGAAGCAAACAAACACACTTTCATTACTTTTCTCACAATAATTTTAGTTTAAGGACACTAAAATAACTCTATTCTATGGAGTTATCAGGTGCAAACATCTCGGGAGCTAGATGCACAAGAGGCTTAGTGCCTAGGTCCCAATTTAGGACCCACCACCTCGGACCCTTTAATGATGTGAGTAGCTTGGGTGGAGCTGGTGGTGTGGAGTGTTGAGAAGCTCACGAGGAAGGGAGTTGGGGAGCCTCTTGCGCCTTGGCAACTAGGCAAGTACTTTTGAGGAACTAGGCACCTCGATTGCTAGAGAGCTCCATACGCCTTGGGCTTCCTTAGATGCACTAGGAGCATCGGGTCCTTTGGACCTCGTCCTCTCAACACCAGATGCACGTGGTGGAGCACCTAGATCCATTTAGGCAAACTTGGTGGCTCTTCAACATCTTGAACAAAAATTTATGCACATCCACATCAAATTTTTTGAGGGATAATAATATCAAACTGTATAAAATGACTTAGTATATAAATTATATGATTGATATTAGTGTATAGGATAAGTAAATTGTATATTATTTTGTTAATGCAGATTTTTGTTAACAAATTAACAAGCCTTTTTCGTAACAAAGTTGACACAGAAATTATAAGAAATTTGAGAAAGAATAATAAAAACGATAATGGCAACAAATTTTTACGTGGTTTTGCTGTTAATTCTGCATTGTCCATAAGTCTATCTTATTCAAATATTTGCGGATATGGTGTATTACAATTAGTGATCCTTTTTTCCAAGGATTTTCTGTCCCTTTTTTTTTGTATATTCTGCTCCTATTTATAGTAATATAGGTTGGCAGTTAATTACATTTGAATTCAAATGACATAACAATATGTCTCGAAATTTATGGGCTTTAATTACGTCCCATTTAAACACGTATAAATAATAGAATTAAATCACACAACTATGATTTAAACTATCTTCAAAGCGGTCAACGCTTAACAGGAATAGAAACTCCCTTCCAAGGGATCTCGCTTGAGGCATCTTGCCTTGTACATAGATGAGTGACTTAGTTTATTCATATGCCTTCCAGTAATGGCATAAGCACTAGTGTACTGGGCAAACTTAAGAACTGCTCTTTGACCATAAGGCCTTGTAGACTGGACAATCATGTCCTACATGTTCCTAAGTTATCACACTTAGTTATTAATTGTAATATGAATTATACGCTAAGTGTTTCAACTGCCATTCACCTCGTCAATACTTTCTTAACGAGATAGATACCTCACTATTTATTATATGTAACTCCTTCGTGTTGCGAGGTGGATGGCTCGCTATACATCATCCGTAATGACCTCGGTATCATGCTTTCTGAGACAAAATGGTTTCTCATCAATACAAGAATTGATAGTTTGTGTATCCTTGTCTTGCTCAAGACTATGTAGTCAACGAGTTATGAATATACTCTATTAATCTCATATTTGAAAAGTTATTACATTTTGTATTGAATGACATAATTATCATTAAATCTATTGGTTCGTATTCCCTTGATTAACACGTGTCACTTCCTAAAGTACAGCCAAATTTCAGGTATAACAATTGCCTCTTAAAAAGTCATTTTTTAATAAAAAATGTTTTTTAAATGATTATCATGGGTATATTCATCATAATTCAATTTGAAAATATACATGCTTTTGAAATTGGCGGTGTTATGGTTCCGATGCACATCATTAGCATTAATGAGCCATCTTTTCCAATTCTCTCCCATACCTATCTGTTGGATCTCTATTCTTTTAATCTGACGGTGACCAATCTTAAAGTATAAAACTGGAAAGGAACCATTTTTTCACCATTTCTGCCTTTTCAAAAAAAATTCGAGCTTTGCCTTGCGAAAAAACCATTCTGATTTCTCGAAGCTTTGCATGCCCTCTTTGTCATTGATGTGTTTCTTGCAAATTTCCTTGGATTTAACCTTCAATCTCAATCATCCCCAGAACTCGCACAATCGTTCGTCTCAAACCCAAATACAGAATCCCCCACTGCACAGACACACTTTTTTAACTAGTAAGTATTCATCCCCTTATTTTTCTAGTCTTTTTCAATTATTCTATTATTTGCATCTTGCCACTCCATTTGGTTTTGGCGATTCTGGTTTAAGTTTTCTGGGTAATTTTTAGGGTTTGGGCATAATATAAATTTAGTTTTATCATATTCTTAAGCCCCTGGTTTAAAAAATTTCATCCAGGAATCAGGATTGTTCTTTTTTGAAAATGTCCTAATCTGGTTCAGAAGTTTATTCTCCAGAATCCTTAGAAACAAAATATCCTAAGGAATTAACCCTTCCATTCAAACCCAAAATTTTCAAACCTCAGTCCAAATTGGAGATAAACGATGCCAAAATTAGAGACCATTTGATTAAGTCAAACTAGGAAGAAGTTGATAGTCATTATAGGCAATTTCTACAAGATATTTCTGAGGGTAAATGTCTTTTTTTGCGAGACGTAGCCTGGCCTGAACCCTCAATATTATTTTCTATTCTACTCACGAGGCCAATATTTTTATCTGAAGTCACTATTACTTTTTCACCACGTGACCTTGAATTTGACATTATGTCTCCTAAGCCTCGCAAATCAAAGAACCCACAGGATCCCAATGTCACCTTCGAGGTGGAACTCATAGAATCCAGGGTTCGATCTATTGGGGCTTATGTTTGTGGCATTCTAAGGTCCTGCGGTATCAAGCAGGGAAAATGTTGTATCATAAGGTTCATGGCTCATGGGGAATTCAGCTGTTTTCCTCCTGAAAGAGTAATTTGTGAGGAGTGCAGTGGACCTAGCACTAACAATTCCTCGGGCCTTGGTGCCTAGAGCCTCGAGCATATCAAGGCTGGGGTAGTCCTTCCCCTAAGGGATTACTTTAAGGAATTTTACAACTATCTCAGAGTTGCTCCCTTCCAGCTGAACCCCATTTCGTACAAGATTCTTGCAAGTTTAAAGGTTCTGTACCATATTTTAGGATGTGAGTGCCCTACTCCGTTGGAGATAGTCTATTTCTACTCAGTTAAGGCAGTTCTTGTGAGGAAGCAAGGTGCAGGAGGCTTTTACTACCTCGACACTCACACAAATGAACGCAGGATCATTGTAAGGCTTCTAAACAAGATTGAGTTTAAAGAAGACTTCTCCTGGATGACGGGTCTCTCTCCAATAAATACAACCACATTTTGCATTATACGTAAGTAACACTCCTTCAAAATCTTTACTTTGAATTGTCTTGATTTAATTTTATGAGGTCGCTTATTAAGCTTGTATCTATTTACAGCGATTCCCCAGAGACCAGTTCTTACTCCTGAGATGGCCGAGCTGTTGGAAATTATTTTACCAGGATCTTAGATCTACTCACAAGTATGTTTATTAACATCCTAAATAAGAACTTTCTAAAACGATAAATTAAACACATATAAAGTTTAGGAAACCTTACATTGGGTGCAGCGGAATATAATGACTCCTTCCGTTCAGATATCTAGCCCTTGATTCCTTTTACGTAGCGAGCATTATCAATATCTGAACCTGGATCTCTTTCTCTGAATCTTTGATGCTGAAACTCCTTTGCTGATGATCTTTCTTCACGATCTTCCTCACTATGATTGAGGTATCACTTGATGTGTGTGGGCACTACTCATACACTAAGGATTTCGAAATTATCAAGGAAGAAGAGAGAGAGTGGTCAGCTAAAGATAGGGAGAGAGAAGGCTCAGTTTTTTCTCTGAAGGAAAAATAGAAAATTTAAGTGTAATTTTCCTGAAGCCTTCACTATCTATTTATAGCATTCCACTAGGGTTAGGTTTGAATTATTTGTCATTAAAATAATGAAAAAATCAGTTTAAATTTCCTACAAAAGTGGCTGGCCCTACACTTAGTGGATTGGGCCTTGCTTTTTGCAATTTTGCAATTTTAACACCTTTTGTATCTGATTTTCTCAAAAATGCCAATTTCCTAATTCAACCATTTAAATGCCAATTCTAACTATTTAATAACTATAAATAATTATTAAATAATATTGTCATTTATCATATTTATTAATTGAACCATACAAAGTATCATAATTAACAAATATGCCCCTATAAACTCTTTCTTTACAATTTCGCCCTTACTTAGTGAAAAATTCACAAATAGACATAGTCTAATTTGAGAATTATAATTGATTAATCAAAACCAATTACATGAGTCTTACAAGCAATATTATCTCAACTAGTGGGGGGACCATGGGTCTATATAACCGAGCTTCCAATAAGTAGATCAAGAATTTAGCACTAAAATTCACTAACTTATTAATTCTTCGTTGAATCCACGCATAGAACTTAGAATTGCACTCTCAGTATATAGAATGCTCTATATGTTCCACCATATAGACACATCATTAGTTATCCATTGTTATAATCCTAATTTGATCAATGATCCTCTATATGAATGATCTACACTGTAAAGGGATTAAATTACCGTTACACCCTACAATGTATTTATTCCTTAAAACACTTGACCCCGTATAAATGATATTTCAGCTTATGTGAAATGAGTACTCCACCATTTATGTTCGTTTGGTCAAGCTCGAAGGAGATCATCCTTTGCTTACTATTCGCCAGATAGAAGCTATAGATTCCATGTTTATGATAGCGCTCCCACTCAATTGAACTACCGTGTTCCCAAAATGTACGTATCACCCTGACCTAAAAGTAGGCTTAACTAACAAATCAAAGAACACGAATAGCCTTTCAAGATTGAGCCTAATCATATCAGGATTAAGATCATTTGATCTAGGATCAACTAGGCGATATTGACTTGAATAGATATTACGGTAAGTTTAATAAATCTAAGTCAAAGTTCAATATCGGTCCCTTCCGATGCATACTCCATGCATCCAACCCGAGCTTTACTTTAACCAATGTTCTGGAAAGAACATAGTATTTCTCCAAATACAAGTAAACTCTTGTTGTAGATTATCATATCAGTAAAACCCTGTGTCTGATAAATCTAGGAAACTTTATTCACATAGTCATGTTTACTTTCCAATGTGTTGACGGCACAATAAACGGGATCGAAGTATGTGAAAAGGGTTTCAGATGAATTTATACATTATGTACATATAATCATGAAATAAATCATGTGAACCATGCAACATTAAATGTTATTTCTGATCTATATTAATAAACAAATCTGATTATATTGAAATGAGTTTTATTTAGGGCATAAAACCCAACAAACTCCCACTTGCACTAATATAAAACAAAAAGTGCGTTTCAAATAATCTCAACACCTTGATATGCAAATCAAATGTAGTAGTAGTAAACTCCTCGTAATAGGATCTGAAAGGTTGAATTAACCACAACCTTTTCTCCACTATTACTCTTCCTTAATCACAAAATCATTGATAATGTGAAATTCCTCTCTATATGTTTACTCTCTTGGGATACTGGATTCTATATCTTTGGCAACTACTTTTGGTTAATCAGGAAATTAACACTAGTAGTTTAAGGCAATTTGGAATGGTGCCAAAGATGTATAGAACTTTCCTTAGACTGAATAAGTACCTTTCCTGCAGCTTTAACATTCAGTCTCTCTCTGGTAGACCTAGAGACTTCAGATAGGTTTTTACACTTCTCCAAAATCACTATTCCACCCCAGAGTAACCACCATCTTATCAGAAATATTTACTAGCACATAGGCAAATTTCGAAATCTGATATGGTGTAGTCTAAGAGTTTTAAACACACCCTTATAGACTAACATATAGTTCCTCTTCTTTATCTTAGGATTTACTTGATTGTCTTCCAATGTTCTTCTCCCCGAATTAATCGATACCTACTCATTACTCCCACTCAACAAGCAGTGTCCGGTCTAAGGCATACAAAAGCATATCTAAGACCTCTCACTTTGTTGATGTAAGAAATTCTTTCATGGCTTTATCTTTTCGGAATAGTCAAGACTTTTCCTTAGATAAATAAAATCTATACCTAAGAAGTTGTGAAGCTTCTATAGATTGCCATTAGAAAGAAAATGCTTCAGCATCTTACTAAAGTAAGTTGCTTGCATTAGAGTAAGTAATTACCAGGTATACCATAAGCCATAGGTTTAGATAAACTCAAACCTATAATGCTAGGAACAGGAAGTTTTGTTAAGTCTATTGAATGGACTTATAAACAAAAATTTCCTTTTATGTCCTTGTAATAGAAAACTTTAGGTTATTCCATGTGAATGGATTAAACCATAGTTTTATTGGCTTTCTTCTTAGTTTCTTATCTTGACAATCCATTACTTGTTTAAACTCACAATGGATTTTAATCACTTGTGTCTCCCAAGTCATAAGAAGGTGAGTTCCTAGAAACTCTCCCACTACGACAAGGTACCGTGAATTATGTCGAAGAAAACTAAATGGTATTGATCTCTTCGGTTGTGACAAGACAACGAGGCGGTAGGATCATCATATGTTATATAAGATGATAGAACACTTTTGGAATCAAGAATAAATATCTCCTTTATTTGCTACTTGTTTTTCAGACTTAGTCATTTTCTTAGAAAAGTAGTATTTGTTTGAACAAACACTTTCTTATCTATTGACAATGGGATGGTCCACCCCTAATCATTTAGAATAGCTAACAAACCATGGTTAACAGTTCTAGCTTTTCTTAAGATTTTGATTAGGTCATCCATGAATCTGGTAATGATTTACGTTAAGTATACAACCATTACATCATTCTGAAATTGTATTACCATAGAAGGAATTAGGCAACGACTAGTAACTAATCATCAATATGCAACTCGAAATTTCTGGGGAGGTAAGTTTGGATATAATTCAAAAATCAATTTAATGATCTTTGAACTGCATATCTACTAACTATTTCTCCACCCCTATCAGTTCGCAAGATCTTTAACCACATACCTTAATGGTGTTTAACCATTGCTAGAAATTAATGAAATTTTTTTAAACATTTCAAATTTCTTTGCATAAGGTATAATCTAGAGTTATCGTTTTAAGAATAAAACGAAAAACTCATATCCACCCCTGAATGTACATCCATCTGCGAATGAGATGAACTACTTTCAGTGGATATAGGCATATTAACTCTTTGCGAGAGATTGATCTTGTCAAATCCATTATGAACAAGATACAAATGCCATAGATTAAAAAAATGTGGTAGTGTCTATTGATGACATAGGTTTAGTTACATCAAAGAGTTCTTAGAATACCGCAAGTGGATCCCGGTCACGAATACCTAACTCATATTCCATACAGTTTTAATCCATTAATAGAAGATGGATATAAACACTTGAGAAAGTGTAATCGTATTGTATTCTGGAATTAGAAATATAAGAAAATTTCTATTTGGAATCTAAAATTAAAGTCAAAGACTTAAATTTATACCAAATATAATGAGTAATTCTATCTTGGACCAGCACTACTAATATAACTCTAAGTCTGATTTGCCCATACAAGTAGGAGATTTCTAAGATTGAGGATTTATATCAATTGGGAATAGAATTTCGGGATTATAATCATAAGCGTCATTTAATTTCTTAAGAGAAAATATAGAATGACATGAAATGATTTATAGATCATTCATCCAATGATATGTTTTTAAAGCTAATTCGAAATGAATAAGCTAAGAGGAATTAGGATAATTTCGTTTAAAATAAGAATCCAACGATGCTTCGATTAGCGAAAATCAAAGTAATCTTATTTATACAATCTTCTTGTTTCATATCGTAAAAATACTAGTCTAAGGTGTCATCAATTGATGAACAGCTAGATGTCGCATATACAATATTTATCTTTCGAGATCTAACACTATTATGTATGTCTAATGGTGAAAATCCACTAGGGATTTATCTCATTAGATAAACAAGCCAAGTTAGACCAACAATGAAGATTCGAAATTAAACTACAACTTAATAACAGAAAATAACATGGTTCAATATAAATTCATACACAATTCAGAAATTATAAGCATATAGCAGGTAGGAATGACAAGTGAAAATACTAAAACTTACAATCCTATATAATTTCCAAGGTTTTCAACAAACTAATACAGTGTCCCGGTAGGCGAGAGTCAAAGCATCATTTATTGAATAAAGTTGTCAGCTCATCTAAAATAGAAACCATTCTAGCAACCTTTTATTCGATCAAAATAAGAATCCAACGTTGTCCCGGTAGGCGAGAGTCAAGGTTATTCTCATTTTATGAGCTTCTACCATTGTTTCATGTTTCATAAGTTTATCTCTAAGTAGTCACCGTAGGGGAGAGTCTAATAGAGACGAAAACTTACAAAACACTTATCAAATGAAATCTTACGGTGTTAAATGCGTTCAACGAATAACCATCCATAGGGGGACGAAGTCTAGCGTCTCGAGGTTATATTGAAAACATTTAACTTTTGTAAGACCAACAATGGAGATCGAATTTCTTAATAATAATCAAGCTCATTATTTAAAGTGAGTTGTATTTTCTTTGATTCTCTTTATTTATTCTATTTATTTTAAATATATATTTATTTAATTAAAATTTCCAATTTAGAATGAAAAATTCCAAATATAAATTTTAATTTAATATTTATAAATTTTACTTAGATGGATATGAAAATAACATGAATTATTTCCATCTTAGTAATAATTTCCAATAAATATTTAGAAAAATATTCAATTTAAGTTGTTAGAAAATTAATTTAAATTAATTTACAACTCAAATATAATTTTCTATAAATATATATTGCATTTCGAAAAATTAAAGTATATAAGAATACAATTTTCGAAAAATGCATATTAAAATAAAAAATAAATCCTGGAAAAATTATTCTAATTTAATGTTGGCCCAAAATTAATTAATAAAATTAATTTACAACAAAAAATATAATTTTCCTATTTAATTAAATATATAAGAAAAATTTCAAATATTTAAGTATGATGATGAAAATCAACTTAAATATTAATTTTCTATTTAATTAAATACACTAGAAAAATACTTCAAGCAAAAATATCATCTATCTAGATTTTCTTTTGACTAATTAATTCAATTTCTAATAATATACTTTAATTCAATTTATTTTAAATTAATCAATAAATGAAAAAATCATTGATTTAAGTTGATCCAAGAATTAATTAAAATAAATAATTAATTTACAACTTAATCTATTTTTCAAATAAAATTCGAAATTCCAGCATTTAAGAAATGCAATTTCGAAAATTGATTAATAAAATAAAGAAAAAATATATTTTGAAAATTATTTAAATTTAGTTGAAAAATTAAAATTTCAACTAAAAATAATTTTCTATTTAATTAAATGTCATGAAAAAGAAATATTTAAGTAGGATGATTAAATCAACTTAGATATTTTATTTTCAAATTAATTAAATGTATTAAATTCAAGAAATAAATAATTAAGTGTAGAGAAGGCTTAATTATTAATCTCTAGTTTAATACTAGGAAAAATATACTTAAAATAAATTGTACCAAAATTAATTATATAAATAATTAATTTCACAATTTATAATATTTTCCTATTTAATATTAGAAATAATAAGTAGTCTAGAAATAACTATCTAGAAAATATCTTATTTGACTAAGTATCTTTTCCACAAAATTTGAAAAAATATCTAATTTAAGTCGTATTAGAAAAAATCTAGAACCTAAATATTTTTCAAATTTAAATTTAATTAAATATCAAAAATTAAGTTGTAACCACTTAATTTGAAAATATTCCATTTTAAGTTAATATTCGAAAAGATATTAACTTAAAAAATATCTAAAGAATCTTAATAACCAATGCCTAAAATTCCTCAACTTAATTTTGAAATTTGAAATTCAAAAGATATTCGCATTTAAGTTGGTTAGTTGAAGATAACTAAATATCAACTTAAATAGGAATATTTAATGAAAAATTTAAATTAAGTTCCAGAAAGAATCTAGATGGTTATAATTCTATATTTAATTAAATACAAGAAAATACATATAGTTTAGCTTAGAATATAAAATTCCTTAAACTATAATTTTCTTAAATTAATTTCAAAATAAATGAAATTAATTATGTTGCTAATCAATTTTATTAGGTTAAACTAGTTTAATTAACCTAGTACAGTCATTCAAATCAGGCAAATGGGCCTTCACAATTGGGGTGGTTTGTGTGAGGGGGTGCTGGGTTCAGTATGTCGTACCCACTTCTATGGCTCCCAACTCTCACACAAGGCCCAAAAGAGAGGAATTTAACCTTAATAAGAACAACTGTTATTAATTGAATAAGCCCAAAACTAAATGGGCCTAAATAAAATCTATCAATGACTATGACATTTTATTTAGCAACATTAACCTATATGCATCTATAATAAAATTAAACACATAGGCTCACACTGGCACACTTTGGATGGGTCCTATCATGTTGCTAGGTCATACACAGATGAAAGAAGATTGTAAATATACCTGTTACAAATTATTATCTTCGACTAAGGGAGCCATCGTATCATTAGATCTGGCAAAAAGTAACCATGGCTATTTGCAATCAAGTAATAATAGGTTTTAAAAAACTTACACATAAGCTAAAACACATACTCCTGCAACAAGGTTAGCTGGATAGTTGGATGTAGGATTTATTTAATTTTAAATAAATATTTAATTTCGAAAATAATTAATTAAATAAATAAAAAAAATAAAAAAATTTCGAAAATTTTTAAAAATTTAAAAAAAATTCGAAATTTAAAAAAATTTAAAATTAAACCTACAATTTTTGAAAAATTAGGTTTCAACCAACCTAAATATCATTTCAAAAATTTGCTAACTACTTTTAAATTTTAAATGTTATTTTATAAATAAAAATTAAATAAAAAATTAGAAAAGATAAATAAATATCTTTTTCAAATTTTTAAATGTAATTTAAATAAATAAAATAACAAAATTTAAAAAATTAGCAAAATATCTTATATCTATTTAAAATTACATGATTATAAATATCTTATTTTAAATTTAAATATGGTCAAAATATCTAAAAAAAATTTAATTAAAAAATCTTAAAAGATAAGATATTTTTAAAATATCTTAAAAGATATTATAAATATCTTTAAAAGATATTATAAATATCTTAAAATATCTGACCTTAAATTTAAAAAAAATATAATCAAATTTAAAAATAAGATAGATTTTTAAGCAAAAAGATAAATACTAATTCTATTCAAATTCAAATTACACTAATATCTTGAATTAAATTAAAAAAAATTTAAATTAATTCAAAATGATAATTAGAATTGAATTAGGAATAGAAATAGTATATATACAAAACCATACCAAAAATTGGAAGTTAATTCCATGAAAAAGTATGAAAAATTGAAGAAAATTGAAAAAATTCGAAACTGTACGGACAGTTCTGCGATCGCAGGAAACTATCAGCACAGCCCCGATTTTGTCAAATCTTCAAAAAATCATAACTAATTCAAATAAAATCCAAATTGAGTTCTGTAAAAGGCTAACTTGCTTAATTTTTTCCATACTATCCAATAAAAATAATGCCAGAACCGAAATAACAATTATTTTTCACGAAAATTTCAGAATCATCAATCAATCATCAAATAACACTCAATACAACATGATACCATCCAAAGAACATACAAACAATCGTTTTAAAGTCCAAATTACATGTAAGTAAATCAATTACCATGGCTCTGAGGCCAGTTGTTTGAAATTATTTTACCAGGATCTTAGATCTACTCACAAGTATGTTTATTAACATCCTAAATAAGAACTTTCTAAAACGATAAATTAAACACATATAAAGTTTAGGAAACCTTACATTGGGTGCAGCGGAATATAATGACTCCTTCCGTTCAGATATCTAGCCCTTGATTCCTTTCTGTAGCAGAGCATTATCAATATCTGAACCTGGATCTCTTTCTCCGAATCTTTGATGCTGAAACTCCTTTGCTGATGATCTTTCTTCACGATCTTCCTCACTATGATTGAGGTATCACTTGATGTGTGTGGGCACTACTCATACACTAAGGATTTCGAAATTCTAAGGAAGAAGAGAGAGAGTGGTCAGCTAAAGATAGGGAGAGAGAAAGCTCAGTTTTTTTCTCTGAAGGAAAAATAGAAAATTTAAGTGTAAATTTCCTGAAGCCTTCACTATCTATTTATAGCATTCCACTAGGGTTAGGTTTGAATTATTTGTCATTAAAATAATGAAAAAATCAGTTTAAATTTCCTACAAAAGTGGCTGGCCCTACACTTAGTGGATTGGGCCTTGCTTTTTGCAATTTTGCAATTTTAACACCTTTTGTATCTGATTTTCTCAAAAATGCCAATTTCCTAATTCAACCATTTAAATGCCAATTCTAACTATTTAATAACTATAAATAATTATTAAATAATATTGTCATTTATCATATTTATTAATTGAACCATACAAAGTATCATAATTAACAAATATGCCCCTATAAACTCTTTCTTTACAATTTCGCCCTTACTTAGTGAAAAATTCACAAATAGACATAGTCTAATTTGAGAATTATAATTGATTAATCAAAACCAATTACATGAGTCTTACAAGCAATATTATCTCAACTAGTGGGGGGACCATGGGTCTATATAACCGAGCTTCCAATAAGTAGATCAAGAATTTAGCACTAAAATTCACTAACTTATTAATTCTTCGTTGAATCCACGCATAGAACTTAGAATTGCACTCTCAGTATATAGAATGCTCTATATGTTCCACCATATAGACACATCATTAGTTATCCATTGTTATAATCCTAATTTGATCAATGATCCTCTATATGAATGATCTACACTGTAAAGGGATTAAATTACCGTTACACCCTACAATGTATTTATTCCTTAAAACACTTGACCCCGTATAAATGATATTTCAGCTTATGTGAAATGAGTACTCCACCATTTATGTTCGTTTGGTCAAGCTCGAAGGAGATCATCCTTTGCTTACTATTCGCCAGATAGAAGCTATAGATTCCATGTTTATGATAGCGCTCCCACTCAATTGAACTACCGTGTTCCCAAAATGTACGTATCACCCTGACCTAAAAGTAGGCTTAACTAACAAATCAAAGAACACGAATAGCCTTTCAAGATTGAGCCTAATCATATCAGGATTAAGATCATTTGATCTAGGATCAACTAGGCGATATTGACTTGAATAGATATTACGGTAAGTTTAATAAATCTAAGTCAAAGTTCAATATCGGTCCCTTCCGATGCATACTCCATGCATCCAACCTGAGCTTTACTTTAACCAATGTTCTGGAAAGAACATAGTATTTCTCCAAATACAAGTAAACTCTTGTTGTAGATTATCATATCAGTAAAACCCTGTGTCTGATAAATCTAGGAAACTTTATTCACATAGTCATGTTTACTTTCCAATGTGTTGACGGCACAATAAACAGGATCAAGTATGTGAAAAGGGTTTCAGATGAATTTATACATTATGTACATATAATCATGAAATAAATCATGTGAACCATGCAACATTAAATGTTATTTCTGATCTATATTAATAAACAAATCTGATTATATTGAAATGAGTTTTATTTAGGGCATAAAACCCAACACGAGCATCACAGAATCTTGTTGAATCTTCTGTTCGAGCAAAGATCGGTAGATTTCTTATGTAATGAGACAAATTTGAAGAATGTTGGCCTTCTTCCCTTGGATGAATTTACTTGTGACTACAAAGTATTCAAGTATTCTTTGTGGCAAAAGGTCCCGGTTCCAGCCAATGAAGAAAGCGAGGATAATGTGGCTCACGCACATTACCTCCAAAAAATCACTCCTCGAGAAGCTGAAGTGGAAACATCCCGAGGTAATCAATGTGGGTGGTTTCCCATTGTGCTTAGGGCAGAATGTAACACCCTGGTGTCTTTCTGAGATAGTCGATACAATTTTTACACTTGGAATCCCTTTCTCGGAGATTGCAGAACACATAGATTCAATATTTGGTACCCACAATTCCACGTCCAGATTATTGTACTAGTTCCTACTATGGGATTGCCGAGCAGTATGAGACTATGTTGGATAGAGCGGGTCATATAGATTCAAGTTGGGATTTAGATCCACTAAACCCTTACGACATATTTATGATCACAAGATCTAGGGACTTTAGTGAATATTATAGTCCTCCCTCGTCACCTTCTAAAAATTACGGTAACTTTCTCAAGTGGGAGTTTATTCCCCATTTTCCCTTATTTATTTTGCTTAAGTGCTAATGTACTTCCCACACCTCAGAGATATGGATCTCGACTTGGAGAATATGTTCAAGAGTCTTCCCCCGGTTGATAAGAAGTCTAAGAAGAGAGCTGCCCAAGTTGGTGAGGCTTCGGGTTCTATTAAGGAATCCAAGAGGACCAAAACCACAACCAGCAAGAAGAAATCATCAGGCGAACTCACCATCGAGCCAGCCAACTCTCTAGAGAAGGAGGTCCCAACTGCGACGAGTGCCAATGAACAACCCACTTGGTCAGTGCACCAAGTGAAGTTCTCTGGTTCTCGTTCAGAGATGGCTCTTCTCGAGCCCTCCTATCCCCTACCCCTTGAGGCTGGGTCTAAAGGCTCTTCTCACGCGAGGTAGCTCTGAGGATCTTGCAAAAAGAGTTATGAACTTTTGCACCAAGTTAGTTTCCTCTTCTCCTTGTTCTCACTTTTCTTCATTTTATCATTTTCACTTCTTTTAATTTGTTTCCTTCTTGCAGGCATCTCTTCTCTCCTTTGCTACTTAGCATAGGTCGTCTCAGTGGGCCAAAATGCTCAAGGCTGAGGTTTGCCAAATTAGGGAGCACAGGGACACCCTGGCCAAAAAATGGAATGACTCTGTGGCCGAGGTTTCTCACACAAAGGAGGAGGCTAAAAGGCAACATCAGGCTGACTAGAAGAGAATCAAGGAGCTTGAAGATGCAATCAACTCCCTCCAGGCCGACCATGACAAAAGGCTCAAAGAGGCGGAAGCTAAAACCAAATATTGGGTCAATAGCATTGCGAGGAGGACCATTTATCAGACTTGGTCGGCTAACCCTGGCATGGACTTTAACTTTTTAGGCGATGGAGCTGAGGCCATGCTTGCCTTATGCGAGAAGACTAGGAAGGAAGAGCTTGGCAAAGAAGATGAGGTCGAGGTAGAGCAAGATAATTTATCCAAGTCAACTACAATGTAGGCTTGGCTTTTTTTTATATTTAAGAAAATGGCCCGTTGGTCGAGACAATGGTTTGCCCCTTGTGGCACTTTTTTGTAAGGATAAATTTGCATTGTTGGATGGCCAACTTTACTTTTATTTTCTTTCTTTTTATTTATTGTCTCACATCTTTATACTTGAACTTAATATATTTGCTTGTCTGCATTTTCATTCATAACTTAAGAAATTATATTTTGATCAAATTTAAGATACTTTAAGTAGGCATTTCCATTGATCTCGTTCTTCCTTTAATATTGCTTGAGTAGTTAATAATCTACTATGTATGTGAGTAGTTTTCACCTGCTATGCTTTTTATTCGCGAGCAGTTTATCAGTTATACTTCACGTAAACAGTTATAATCTGTTTTAAGTAAACTTAAACATACTTTGAATAATTCATCTTGTGTATTACTTTGTACATCTTTGATTGCCTATATGAATAGTTAGGCATTCTATTCATATTTTAGGTTAAGTATTTTTTTAAGACATCTTGGTGCCTCGTTTATAATTCCTTTCCTATAGAATGCGAGCCGTTAGATATTCAGCCTCGCATGTAGCTTAATATTGTTTTTATGAGTTAAATCTCATTTACAACTGCTACCTTTTGATTTTCCTTTTGACTTTATATTGTCCATAGACAACTTTAATCAATTTGGAAAACATCTTTAAAGTGGAGTGGGTTTGTAATATATCATGTATTTCCAGATAGATTTCAATTAATCATACACATATATAAGCCCCTCAAGTAATTTTAAGGAATAAAACTTTGTAATTACTTGAATAATACTTCAACTTTACTAATAGTAATTGAATTTCTTTAAAAAACATATTAGAAAGAGAGATTACAGCATTCTTAAACATTTATTGGTGTTAGGGTCGCAAATGTTCGACATTCTAGTGGTTTTTTATTAGCGAGTCGTTAGGCTGAGCCATTTATAAACCCCAGTTCTAACTATTGCCTCGATTACATAAGGACCTTCCCAGTTTAGGTGAAATACTCCTGCAGATGCATCTCTTGTGTTTGCAAATACTCGTCATAGCACCAAATCACCGATATTAAAGAGCCTTTTCATCACTTTCTTATTAAATACCTTGTAATTTAGTGTTGATATGCTACATTCGTAATGTGCAACTCACTACGCTTTTCTTTAAGTAGAACCAAAGATAACTTCAAGAGTTCTTAGTTTTCTTCTTGATTATAGAAATCTCGTTTGTGGGTCGCGATATTGACTTCTACTGGCAGCATTGCCTCCGAGCCAATTGTTGCTATTTTCTCAGTCGTTCAGTGAGCCCAAAGTACTTGTGGTAGTTCATCTACCCATCTACTTTTTGCAGCATCCAACTTCTTTTTGACAATATCCTTCAAGGTTTTATTAACAACTTCTACTTGCCCATTTTCTTGAGGCCTTAAGACTGTCGAGAAGCTCTTAATAATTTTGTTCCTCTGGCAGATGTTAGTGAATAACTCCTCATCAAAAACTGAGTTCCATTATTTGATACTATCTTAATGGGTATTCCAAATCTGCAAATTATATCCTTGACGACAAAGTTGAGAACCTTCTTGCAGGTTATGGAAACTAAAGGTTCAGCTTTTGTCCACTTTGTGAAGAAGTCGACCGCTACTACTGCGTACTTTGCTCCTCCTCGCCCTGTGGGCAGTGCCCCAATCAAATCAATTCCCCATATTGCAAATGGGTACAGTGAGATCATCATTCTTAGTTCTGTTGGTGGTACGCGAGGTATATGTGAAAATCCTTGACACCTATCGCACCTCTTGACCAATTCATGTGTGTCTTTATTTATTGTTGGCCAATAGTATCCTTGACAGATTATCTTTTTTGATAGGCTTTGCCAACCGGCATCGTCTCCGCAAAAGCCTTCGTGAATTTCCTTTATTATCTTGCTTGCTTCTGTGAGGAGCACACACCGTAGGAGAGGCATTGAATAACCTCTTCAATATAATTTGCCTTTTACTATCGTATAGCGAGGTATTGAATACAAAAGCTTTCGTGCTTCGTTTTTGTCAGTAAGAAGTTGTCCCTTGAGTAGATAGTTGACTATTGGTGTCATCCATGTTGACGAGGCTTCAATAATCTTAACTTCTTCCTTTTCATATATACTTGGTTCTTTTAATACTTCCACCGATACCAAATTTAAGTCATCAAATTCATTTTGAGAGACCAGTTTTACTAGGGCATCGGCATTAGAGTTTTGTTCAATTTTAAAATAAATAAACTTTTCCATGTTCTTCCGATTATTCTCCAAATAGTTTGCCATTTTTAAGCCCTTTGCTTGGTATTCACCTAGAACTTCATTTACAATTAGCTGTGTCACTTTAGCACATAAGATTCTTGACTTTTAATACTTTAGCTATATTCAAACCAGCTATCAAGGCTTCATACTCAGCCTCGTTGTTTGAAGTGTCAAATTGGAATCTTAAGGCATAGTGAAACTTGAAGTTTTCTGGCGAGATCAATATCACCTCTGCACCCAAGCCATTTTCATTAGATGCTCCATCCATGTACAACTTCCAAGTGTCCGCATTTCACTGGATAAGTGGATTTTCTTTTGGAACGATCCCTTCTATCAAGAAATATGCCAAAGCTTGGCCCTTAATGGATGTTCTTGGGTGATAGGTTATGTCGAACTTCCCTAGTTCAATAGACTATTTTATCAATCTTCCAGACGCATCTGATTTTGACAAAACTTGTCTCAATGGTTGATCAGTTAACACCTTTATTGGATGTGCCTGGAAGTAAGGCCTTAATTTGTGAGATGCATGAATTAGGCATAGGGAAAGTTTTTCAAGAGAGGGATACCTCGACTCTACCCTTTGTAACCTTTTACTAACATAGTAAACAGGTTGCTGGTGCCTTCCTTCTTCTCGCACCAATGCTGCATTGATTGCATTGAAGGCTTCCTCGCACTCGTCTGTCCATTCGAACTTTTTATTTCCTTGCAACACATTGAAGAATGGTAGACACTTGTCAATTGACTTCGAGATGAATCTGTTTAGGGCTGCCATTCTTCGTGTTAAGGCCTGGACTTCCTTCGATTTTGTTGGTGATGGCATTTCTATCAAAGCCGTGATTTTCTTAGGATTTGCTTCAATGCCACTCGCGTTGACTATGAATCCCAAGAATTTTCCCGAGGAGACCCTGAAGGAACACTTCTTTGGGTTGAGTTTCATGTCGTACTTTCTGAGCATTTCAAAGCACTCCGTGAGGTCCTTTGTATGATCTTCACTTTTAACTGACTTCACCAACATATCATCAACGTAGACTTCCATGTTCCTCCCTATTTTCTTTTCGAACATCTCATTTACGAGTCGCTAATACATTGCCTCAACATTCTTCAAGCCAAAAGGCATGACTTTATGTTGGAATTTATTTTACCAGGATCTTAGATCTACTCACAAGTATGTTTATTAACACCCTAAATATGAACTTTCTAAAACGATGAAATAAACACGTATAAAGTTTAAGAAACCTTACATTGGGTGCAGCGGAATTAAATGACTCCTTCCGTTCAGATCTCTAACCCTTGTATCCTTTCTGTCGCAGAGTATTATCAAGATCTGAACCTGGATCTCTTTCTCTGAATCCTTGATGCTGAAACTCCTTTGCTGATGATCTTTCTTCACGATCTTCCTCACTATGATTGAGGTATTGCTTGCTGTGTGTGGGCACTACTCTAATCACTAAGGTAATTTTGAAATATGAAGGAAGAAGAGAGAGAGAGAGTGGCGGCCAAGGTAGAGAGAGAAGGCTCGGGTTTTTCTGATTCAGAAGTGTAATTTTCCTGAAGCCTTCACTATCTATTTATAGCATTCCACTAGGGTTAGGTTTGAATTATTTGGCATTAAAATAATGAAAAATATCAGTTTAAAATGCCTACAAAAGTGGCCGGCCATGGCTTGATGGATTTGGGCCTTGCTTTTTGCAGTTTTGCAATTTTAACACTTTCGTATCTGATTTTCTCAAAAATGCCAATTTTCTAATTCAACCATTTAAATGCCAATTCTAACTATTTAATAACTATAAATAATTATTAAATAATATTTTCATTTATCATATTTATTAATTGAACCATACAAAGTATCATAATTAACAAATATGCCCCTATTCACTCTTTCTTTACAATTTCGCCCTTACTTAGTGAAAATTTCACAAATAGACATTGTCTAATTTGTGAATTATAATTGATTAATCAAAACCAATTACATGAGTCTTACAAACAATATTATCTCAACTAGTGCGGGGACCATGGGTCTATATAACCGAGCTTCCAATAAGTAGATCAAGAATTTAGCACTAAAATTCACTAACTTATTAATTCTTCGTTGAATCCACGCATAGAACTTAGAATTGCACTCTCAGTATATAGAATGCTCTATATGTTCCACCATATAGACGCATCATTAGTTATCCATTGTTATAATCCTAATGTGATCAATGATCCTCTATATGAATGATTTACACTATAAAAGGATTAGATTACCGTAACACCCTACTATGTATTTTATCCTTAAAACACTTGACCCCGTATAAATGATATTTTAGCTTATGTGAAATGAGTACTCCACCATTTATGTTTGTTTGGTCAAGCTCGAAGGAGATCATCGTTTGCTTACTATTCGCCAGATAGAAGCTATAGATTCCATGTTTATGCTAGCGCTCCCACTCAATTGCACTACCGTGTTCCCAAAATGTACGTATCACCCTGACCTAAAAGTAGGCTTAACTAACAAATCAAAGAACACGAATAGCCTTTCAAGATTGAGCCTAATCATAACAGGATTAAGAACATTTGATCTAGGATCAACTTGGCGATATTGACTTGAATAGATTTTACGGTAAGTTTAATTAAATCTAAGTCAAAGTTCAATATCGGTCCCTTCCGATGCATACTCCATGCATCCAACCTGAGCTTTACTTTAACCAATGTTCTGGAAAGAACATAGCATTTCTCCAAATGCAAGTAAACTCTTGTTGTAGATTATCATATCAGTAAAACCCTGTGTCTGATAAATCTAGGAAACTTCATTCACATAGTCATGTTTACTTTCCAATGTGATGACAGCACAATAAACATGATCAAGTATGTGAAAAGGGTTTAAGATGAATTTATAAATCAAATAGACAAGCAATTGATAAAATGAACCAAAACATACACAAATGAATGAAAAATACTTCTGTTTCTTTATTGATGTTGAATAAAATAGATTACATTGAAATGGAGTTTTATTTAGGGCATAAAACCTAACAAACTCCCACTTGCACTAATATAAAACTAATTAGTACATATCAATTAATCCTAAATTCTGACGGTGCTTTTCAAAGGCTGTCACGGCCAGGACTTTGGTAAATGGATCAGCTAGGTTGTCCTCTGTGTCAACTTTCTCAACTAGTACATCCCCTCTTGCCACGTATTCTCTGATAATGTGATACTTCCTTTCAATGTGTTTGCTTCTCTTGTGGCTTCGAGGTTCTTTACTGTTTGCTATTGCTCCATTGTTATCACAAAGTAAGACCAGAGGCTTTTCCATTCCAGGAACGACACCTATACTGGTGAAGAACTTTCTTAGCCAGACAAGTTCTTTAGCAGCTTCGGCTGCAGCTATGTATTCAGCTTCCATAGTTGAGTCCGATATCGCGGTTTGTTTAGCACTTCTCCAAACCACTGCTCCACCCCAAGAGTAAACACCATCCCAGATGTAGATTTCCTGTCTTCAAGACTTGCCTGGAAATCTGAATCAGTGTAGCCTATGGGATTTAAAGCACCACCCTTGTAGACTAACACAAGATTCTTTGTACTCTTCAAGTATTTCAGAATATACTTAACTGCATTCCAATGTTCATGTCATGGGTTAGACTGATACCTGCTCACGATTCCAACAGCATAACAGATGTCAGGTCTAGTGCATAACATTGCATACATTAGACTTCTAACTGCAGAGGCATAGGGAATTTTCGCCATGTCCTCTATCTCTTGAGGATCAGTCGGAGACTGTTCCTTAGTTAGACGGATACCATATCTATAAGGCATGTTTGCCCCATTGGTGTTGTTCATGGAGAATCTCTCTAAGACTTTGTCTATGTAGGTTGTGTTGGAAATTATTTTACCAGGATCTTAGATCTACTCACAAGTATGTTTATTAACATCCTAAATAAGAACTTTCTAAAACGATGAAATAAACACATATAAAGTTTAAGAAACCTTACATTGGGTGCAGCGGAATATAATGACTCCTTCCGTTCAGATATCTAGCCCTTGATTCCTTTCTGTAGCAGAGCATTATCAATATCTGAACCTGGATCTCTTTCTCTGAATCCTTGATGCTGAATCTCCTTTGCTGATGATCTTTCTTCACGATCTTCCTCACTATGATTGAGGTATTGCTTGATGTGTGTGGGCACTACTCTAATCACTAAGGATTTCGAAATTCAAAGGAAGAAGAAAGAAGAAGTGGTAGCTAAAGATAGGGAGAGAGAAGGCTCAGTTTTTCTGATTCAGAAAGTGTCAGAAGAAAAGTCTAATTTTTCTGAAGCCTTCACTATCTATTTATAGCATTCCACTAGGGTTAGGTTTGAATTATATGGCATTAAAATAATGAAAAAATCAATTTAAAACACACACAATAGGTGGCCGGCCATGCCTTAGTGGATTGGGCCTTGGGTTTTGCAATTTTAACACCTTTTGTATCTGATTTTCTCAAAAATGCCAATTTCCTAATTCAACCATTTAAATGCCAATTCTAACTATTTAATAACTATAAATAATTATTAAATAATATTGTCATTTATCATATTTATTAATTGAACCATACAAAGTATCATAATTAACAAATATGCCCCTATAAACTCTTTCTTTACAATTTCGCCCTTACTTAGTGAAAATTTCACAAATAGACATAGTCTAATTTGAGAATTATAATTGATTAATCAAAACCAATTACATGAGTCTTACAAGCAATATTATCTCAACTAGTGGGGGGACCATGGGTCTATATAACCGAGCTTCCAATAAGTAGATCAAGAATTTAGCACTAAAATTCACTAACTTATTAATTCTTCGTTGAATCCACGCATAGAACTTAGAATTGCACTCTCAGTATATAGAATGCTCTATATGTTCCACCATATAGACACATCATTAGTTATCCATTGTTATAATCCTAATGTGATCAATGATCCTCTATATGAATGATCTACACTGTAAAGGGATTAAATTACCGTTACACCCTACAATGTATTTATTCCTTAAAACACTTGACCCCGTATAAATGATATTTCAGCTTATGTGAAATGAGTACTCCACCATTTATGTTCGTTTGGTCAAGCTCGAAGGAGATCATCCTTTGCTTACTATTCCCCAGATAGAAGCTATAGATTCCATGTTTATGATAGCACTCCCACTCAATTGCACTACCGTGTTCCCAAAATGTACGTATCACCCTGACCTAAAAGTAGGCTTAACTAACAAATCAAAGAACACGAATAGCCTCCCGAGATTGAGCCTAATCATATCAGGATTAAGATCATTTGATCTAGGATCAACTAGGCGATATTGACTTGAATAGATATTACGGTAAGTTTAATAAATCTAAGTCAAAGTTCAATATTGGTCCCTTCCGATGCATACTCCATGCATCCAACCTGAGCTTTACTTTAACCAATGTTCTGGAAAGAACATAGTATTTCTCCAAATACAAGTAAACTCTTGTTGTAGATTATCATATCAGTAAAACCCTGTGTCTGATAAATCTAGGAAACTTTATTCACATAGTCATGTTTACTTTCCAATGTGTTGACGGCACAATAAACAGGATCAAGTATGTGAAAAGGGTTTCAGATGAATTTATACATTATGTACATATAATCATGAAATAAATCATGTGAACCATGCAACATTAAACGTTATTTCTGATCTATATTAATAAGTAAATCTGATTATATTGAAATGAGTTTTATTTAGGGCATAAAACCCAACAAACTCCCACTTGCACTAATATAAAACAAAAAAGTGCGTTTCAAATAATCTCAACACCTTGATATACAAATCAAGTGTAGTAGTAGTAAACTCCTCGTAATAGGATCTGAAAGGTTGAATTAACCACAACCTTTTCTCCACTATTACTCTTCCTTTAATCACAAAATCATTGATAATGTGAAATTCCTCTTTGTATGTCTACTCTCTTGGGATACTGGATTCTATATCTTTGGCAACTACTTTTGGTTAATCAGGAAATTAACACTAGTAGTTTAAGGCAATTTGGAATGGTGCCAAAGATGTATAGAACTTTCCTTAGACTGAATAAGTACCTTTCCTGCAGCTTTAACATTCAGTCTCTCTCTGGTAGACCTAGAGACTTCAGATAGGTTTTTACACTTCTCCAAAATCACTATTCCACCCCCAGAGTAATCACCATCTTATCAGAAAGATTTACTAGCACAAAGGCAAATTTCGAAATCTGAGATGGTGTAGTCTAAGAGTTTTAAATACACCCTTATAGACTAACATATAGTTCCTCTTCTTAATCTTAGGATTTACTTGATTGTCTTCCAATGTTCTTCTCCTGGATTAATCTGATACCTACTCATTACTCCCACTCAACAGCAGGTGTCTGGTCTAAAGCATACAAAAGCATATCTAAGACCTCTCACTGTTGATATAAGAAATTCTTTCATGGCTTTATCTTTTCTGGAATAGTTGAGACTTTTCCTTAGATAAATAAAATCTATGCCTAAGAAGTTGTGAAGCTTCTATAGATTGCCATTAGAAAGAAAATGCTTCAGCATCTTACTAAAGTAAGTTGCTTGCATTAGAGTAAGTAATTACCAGGTATACCACAAGCCATAGGTTTAGATAAACTCAAACCTATAATACTAGGAACAGGAAGTTTTGTTAAGTCTATTGAATAGACTTATAAACAAAAATTTCCTTTTATGTCCTTGTAGTAGAAAACTTTAGGTTATTCCATGTGAATGGATTAAACCATAGTTCTATTGGCTTTTCTTCTTAGTTTCTTATCTTGACAATCCATTACTTGTTTAAACTCACAATGGATTTTAATCACTAGTGTCTCCCAAGTCATAAGAAGGTGAGTTCCTAGAAACTCTCCCACTACGACAAGGTACCGTGAATTATGTCTAAGAAAACTAAATGGTATTAATCTCTTCGGTTGTGACAAGACAACAGAGACAGTGGGATCATCATATGTTATATAAGATGATAGAACACTTTTGGAATCAAGAATTAAATATCTCCTTTATTTGCTACTTGTTTTTCAGACTTAGTCATTATCTTAGAAAAGTAGTATTTGTTTGAACAAACACTTTCTTATCTATTGACAATGGGATGGTCCACCCCTAATCACTTAGAATAGCTAAGAAACCATGGTTAACAGTTCTAGCTTTTCTTAAGATTTTGATTAGGTCATCCATGAATCTAGTAATGATTTACATTAAGTATACAACCATTACATCATTCTGAAATTGTATTACCATAGAAGGATTTAGGCAACGACTAGTAACTAATCATCAACATGCAACTCGAAATTTCTAGGGAGGTAAGTTTGGATATAATTCAAAAATCAATTTAATGATCTTTGAACTGCATATCTACTAACTATTTCTCCACCCCTATCAGTTCGCAAGATCTTTAACCACTTACCTTAATGGTTTTAACCATTGCTAGAAATTAATGAAATTTTTCAAACATTTCAAATTTCTTGCTAATAGGTATAATCTAGAGTTATCGTTTTAAGAATACAACGAAAAACTCATATCCACCCCTGAATGTACATCCATCTGCGAATGAGATGAACTACTTTCAGTGGATATAGGCATATTAACTCTTTGCAGAGATTGATCTTGTCAAATCCACTATGAACAAGATACAAATGCCATAGATTAAGAAAAATGTGGTTGTGTCGTTTTGATGACTTAGGTATAGTTACATCAAAGAGTTCTTAGAATACTGCAAGTGGATCCTGGTCACAGAATACCTAACTCATATTCCATACAGTTTGAATCCATTAATAGCAGATGGATATTAAACACTTGAGAAAGTGTAACTGTATTGTATTCTGGAATTAGAAATATAAGAAAATTTCTGTTTGGATTCTAAAATTAAAGTCAAAGACTTAAATTCAACCAAATATAATGAGTAATTCTTTCTTGGACCACCACTACTAATACAAACTCTAAGTCAGATTTGCCCATACAAGTAGGAGATTTCTAAGATTGAGGATTTATATCAATTGGGAATAGAATTTCGGGATTATAATCATATGCGTCATATAAAATGACATGAAATGATTTATAGACCATTCATCCAATGATATGTTATTGAGCTAATTCGAAATGAATAAGCTAAGAGGAATTAGGATAATTTCGTTTAAAATAAGAATCCAACGATGCTTCGATTAGCGAAAGACAAAGTAATCTTATTTATATGACCTTCTTGTTTCATATCGTAAAAATACTAGTCTAAGGTGTCATCAATTGATGAACAGCTAGATGTTGCATATACAATATTTATCTTTTGAAATCTAACACTATTATGTATGTCTAATGGTGAAAATCCACTAGGGATTTATCTCATTAGATAAACAAGCCAAGTTAGACCAACAATGAAGATTCGAAATTAAACTACAACTTAATAACAGAAAATAACATGGTTCAATATAAATTCATACACAATTCAGAAATTATAAACATATAGCAAGTAGGAATGACAAGTGAAAATACTAAAACTTACAATCCTAAATAATTTCCAAGGTTTTCAACAAACTGATATCAGTGTCCCGTTTAGGCGAGAGTCAAAGCTACCATTCATTGAATAGAGTTGTCAGCTCGTCTAAAATGTTAAACATTCTAGCAACCTTTTATTCGATCAAGATTGGAATTCAGCGTTGTCCCGTTTAGGCGAGAGTCAAGGCAATTCTATCTTATGAGCTTCCACCATTGTTTCATAATTTGCAAGTCAAGTATGGTCGCCACAATTAGGGTGATCCATACCATACAAAACACTTACAAACTACTTATCATGCGAGGTTAAACGGTGCGAAATTGCTAATGAACGTTCCTCCATTAGGGAGGATTACTCACTAAAACAAACGCGGTGTAAAACCCACAATGGAGATCGAATATCTTAATAATAAAGCTCATTATTTAAAAAGAGTTGTATTTTCTTTGATTCTCTTTATTTATTCTATTTATTTTAAATATATATTTATTTAATTAAAATTTCCAATTTAGAATGAAAAAATTCTAAATATAAATTTTAATTTAATATTTATAAATTTTACTTAGATGGATATGAAAATAACATGAATTATTTCCATCTTAGTAATAATTTCCAATAAATATTTAGAAAAAATATTTAAGTTGTTACAAAATTAATTTAAATTAATTTACAACTCAAATTTAATTTTCTATAAATATATATTGCATTTCGAAAAATTAAAGTATTTAAGAATACAATTTTCGAAAAATGCATATTAAAATAAAAAATAAATCCTGGAAAAATCATTCTAATTTAATGTTGGCCCAAAATTAATTAATTTACAACAAAAAATATAATTTTCCTATTTAATTAAATATATATAAGAAAAATTTCAAATATTTAAGTGTGATGATGAAAATCAACTTAAATATTAATTTTCTATTTAATTAAATACGCTAGAAAAATACTTCAAGCAAAAATATCACCTATCTAGATTTTCCTTTGACTAATTAATTCAATTTCTAAGAATATACTTTAATTCAATTTATTTTAAATTAATCAATAAATGAAAAAATCATTGATTTAAGTTGATCCAAGAATTAATTAAAATAAATAATTAATTTACAACTTAATCTATTTTTCAAGATAAAATTCAAAATTCTAGCATTTAAGAAATGCAATTTCGAAAATTGATTAATAAAATAAAGAAAAAATATATTTTGAAAATCATTTAAATTTAGTTGAAAAAATAAATTTCAACTAAAAATAATTTTCTATTTAATTAAATGTCATGAAAAAGAAATATTTAAGTATGATGATAAAATCAACTTAGATATTTAATTTTCAAATTAATTAAATGTATTAAATTCAAGAAATAAATAATTAAGTGTAGAGAAGGCTTAATTATTAATCTCTAGTTTAATACTAGGAAAAATATACTTAAAATAAATTGTACCAAAATTAATTATTTAAATAATTAATTTCACAATGTATAATATTTTCCTATTTAATATTAGAAATAATTAGTCTAGAAATAACTATCTAGAAAATATCTTATTTGACTAAGTATCTTTTCTACAAAATTTGAAAAAAATATCTAATTTAAGTTGTACTAGAAAAAATCTAGAACTTAAATATTTTTAAATTTAAATTTAATTAAATATCAAAAATTAAGTTGTAACCACTTAATTTGAAAATATTCCATTTTAAGTTAATATTCGAAAAGATATTAACTTAAAAAATATCTAAAGAATCTTAATAACCAATGCCTAAAATTCCTCAACTTAATTTTGAAATTTGAAATTCAAAAGATATTCAGATTTAAGTTGGTTAGTTGTAGATAACTAAATATCAACTTAAATAAGAATATTTAATGAAAAATTTAAATTAAGTTCCAGAAAGAATCTAGATGGTTATAATTCTATATTTAATTAAATACAAGAAAATACATATAGTTTAGCTTAGAATAAAGAATTCTTTAAACTATAATTTTCTTGAATTAATTTCAAAATAAATGAAATTAATTATGTTGCTAATCAATTTTTATTAGGTTAAACTAGTGTAATTAACCTAGTACGATTGTTCAAATCGCAAATGGGCCTTCACAATTGGGGTGGTTCATGTGAGGGGGTGTTGGGTTCAGTATGTCGTACCCACTTCTATGGCTCCCAACTCTCACATAAGGCCCAAAAGAGAGGAATTTAACCTTAATAAGAACAACTGTTATTAATTGAATAAGCCCAATAACTAAATGGGCCTAAATAAATTCTATCAAGAACTATGATAATTTATTTTAGCAACAATAACCTATATGCATCTATAATAAAATTAAACACATAGGCTCACACAGGCACACTTTGGATGGATCCTATCATGTTGCTAGGTCATACACAGATGAAAGAAGATTGTAAATATACCTGTTACAAATTATTAACTTGACTGAGGAGCCATCGCATCAATCAGATCCGGCAAAAAGTAACCATGACTGCTATTTGCAATCAAGTAATAATAGGTTTTGAAAACTTACAAACAAGCTAAAACACATACTCCTGCAACAAGGTTAGCTGGATAGTTGGATGTAGGATTTATTTAATTTTAAATTAAATAATTAATTTCGAAATAATTAATTAAATAAATAATAATTTTCGAAAATTTAAAAAAAATATTTCAAAAATTCGAAAGTTTAAAAATAATTTAAATTTAAAATTAAACCTACAATTTTGAAAAATTAGATTTCAACCAACCTAAATATCATTTCAAAATTTGCTCATTACTTTTAAAAATTAAATGTTATTTTAAAAATAAAAATTAAATAAAAATTAGAAAAGATAAATGAAATATCTTTTCAGATTTTAAATTTAATTTAAATAAATAAAATAACAAAATTTAAAAGTTAGCAAAATATCTTACATCTATTTAAAATTACATGATTATAAATATCTTATTTTATATTTAAATAAGGTCAAAATATCTAAAAAGATTTAATTTAAAAAAAATCTTAAAAGATAAGATATAATTAAAAATATCTTAAAAGATAAGATATTTTTAAATATCTTATAAAATCTAACCTTAAATTTTAAAAAATAAGATATAATCAAATTTAAAAATAAGATAGATTTTTAAGCAAGAAGATAGATACTAATTCTATTCAAATTCAAATTACACTAATATCTTGAATTAAATTTAAAAAATATTAAATTAATTCAAAATGATAATTAGAATTGAATTAGGAATAGTAATAGTATAAATACAAAACTATACAAAAAATTGGAAGTTAATTCCATGAAAAAGCATGAAAAATCGAAAAACAAAAAAATTCGAAACTGTACGGACAGATTTGCCATCGCAGGAAAAAAAAATCAGCACAGCCCCGATTTTTTCAAATCTTCAAAAAATCATAACTAATTCAAATAAAATCCAAATTAAGTTCTGTAAAAGGCTAACTTGCTTAATTTTTTCCATACTATCCAATAAAAATAATTCCAGAGATGAAATCGCAATTATTTTTCACGAAAACTTCACAAAAATCAATCAATCATCAAATAACACTCAATACAACATGATACCATCCAAAAAACATACAAACAATCGTTTTAAAGTCCAAATTTCTTGCAATTAAATCAATTACCATGGCTCTGAGGCCAGTTGTTGGAAATTATTTTACCAGGATCTTAGATCTACTCACAAGTATGTTTATTAACATCCTAAATAAGAACTTTCTAAAACGATGAAATAAACACATATAAAGTTTAAGAAACCTTACATTGGGTGCAGCGGAATATAATGACTCCTTCCGTTCAGATATCTAGCCCTTGATTCCTTTCTGTAGCAGAGCATTATCAATATCTGAACCTGGATCTCTTTCTCTGAATCCTTGATGTTGAATCTCCTTTGCTGATGATCTTTCTTCACGATCTTCCTCACTATGATTGAGGTATTGCTTGATGTGTGTGGGCACTACTCTAATCACTAAGGATTTCGAAATTCAAAGGAAGAAGAAAGAAGAAGTGGTAGCTAAAGAGAGGGAGAGAGAAGGCTCAGTTTTTCTGATTCAGAAAGTGTCAGAAGAAAAGTCTAATTTTTCTGAAGCCTTCACTATCTATTTATAGCATTCCACTAGGGTTAGGTTTGAATTATATGGCATTAAAATAACGAAAAAATCAATTTAAAACACACACAATAGGTGGCCGGCCATGCCTTAGTGGATTGGGCCTTGGGTTTTGCAATTTTGCAATTTTAACACCTTTTGTATCTAATTTTCTCAAAAATGCCAATTTCCTAATTCAACCATTTAAATGCCAATTCTAACTATTTAATAACTATAAATAATTATTAAATAATATTGTCATTTATCATATTTATTAATTGAACCATACAAAGTATCATAATTAACAAATATGCCCCTATAAACTCTTTCTTTACAATTTCGCCCTTACTTAGTGAAAATTTCACAAATAGACATAGTCTAATTTGAGAATTATAATTGATTAATCAAAACCAATTACATGAGTCTTACAAGCAATATTATCTCAACTAGTGGGGGGACCATGGGTCTATATAACCGAGCTTCCAATAAGTAGATCAAGAATTTAGCACTAAAATTCACTAACTTATTAATTCTTCGTTGAATCCACGCATAGAACTTAGAATTGCACTCTCAGTATATAGAATGCTCTATATGTTCCATCATATAGACACATCATCAGTTATCCATTGTTATAATCCTAATGTGATCAATGATCCTCTATATGAATGATCTACACTGTAAAGGGATTAAATTACCGTTACACCCTACAATGTATTTATTCCTTAAAACACTTGACCCCGTATAAATGATATTTCAGCTTATGTGAAATGAGTACTCCACCATTTATGTTCGTTTGGTCAAGCTCGAAGGAGATCATCCTTTGCTTACTATTCGCCAGATAGAAGCTATAGATTCCATGTTTATGATAGCACTCCCACTCAATTGCACTACCGTGTTCCCAAAATGTACGTATCACCCTGACCTAAAAAGTAGACTTAACTAACAAATCAAAGAACACGAATAGCCTCTCGAGATTGAGCCTAATCATATCAGGATTAAGATCATTTGATCTAGGATCAACTAGGCGATATTGACTTGAATAGATATTACGGTAAGTTTAATAAATCTAAGTCAAAGTTCAATATCGGTCCCTTCCGATGCATACTCCATGCATCCAACCTGAGCTTTACTTTTAACCAATGTTCTGGAAAGAACATAGTATTTCTCCAAATACAAGTAAACTCTTGTTGTAGATTATCATATCAGTAAAACCCTGTGTCTGATAAATCTAGGAAACTTTATTCACATAGTCATGTTTACTTTCCAATGTGTTGACGGCACAATAAAACGGGATCAAGTATGTGAAAAGGGTTTCAGATGAATTTATACATTATGTACATATAATCATGAAATAAATCATGTGAACCATGCAACATTAAACGTTATTTCTGATCTATATTAATAAGTAAATCTGATTATATTGAAATGAGTTTTATTTAGGGCATAAAACCCAACAGGTTGTTTCAGAGAGAGCAAGAGATCTGTTCTTCCGGTTTCTGATAATTAGAATACCAATAACATAGGCTGCTTCACCCAAATCTTTCATATCGAATTGAGTGTTAAACCATTCCTTGATGTGAGTCATTTTCTTGACATTGTTTCCAATGATCAAAATATCATCAACATAAAGGATCAGGAATACTACTATTTGGTCTTCCTTGAGTTGGTAAACACAAGGTTCATCTTCATTCTGAAGAAAGCCGTAGGTCTTGATGATTTCATCAAACCTTTTGTTCCATGAGCGAGAAGCTTGCTTAAGTCCATAGATAGACCTATTTAATTTGCAAACTTTCTTTTCCCCGCCTGTGAAGAACATAACCTTCTGGTTGCTCCATATAGATGGTTTCTTCAAGTACCCCATTAAGTAAGGCAGTCTTGACATCCATTTGCCAGATTTCATAATTGAAAGCAACAGCTATGGAGAGAAGAATTCGGATGGATTTGAGGATGGCAACGGAATTTAAAAGTTTCCTCATAGTCCACGCCTTCTCTTTGGGTATAACCCTTGGCTACAAGTCTAGCTTTAAAAGTTTCGACTTCGCCTCCAGCTCCTCTTTTCTTCTTGTAAACCCACTTGCATCCTATCGGATGAGTCGTCAGGTGCGTCTACATATTCCCAGACTTTGTTCTTTTTCATGGAATCCATTTCTAATCCATGCCGGCCGACCATCGTTTCCGTTGCGGACTAGCCATTGCTTGTTTATAGGTTAATAGATCGTCATCAATACCGTCACCTACGACCATATTGATTTCACCATCCAAGCCATAACGAGCAAGTTTTGTTGAAACCCTCCCACTACGACGAGGTACGGTGGTCTTCTGAACAGAAACTTTAGTAGTAGATTTCTCAGTTTGTTCAACTGAGGGAGTGGGATTGTCTTCTTCACGAGTGGAAGAGGACGAAACATTGGGAGGACTTATATCTGATAGCAATTCCTCTAGAACAACTTTACTTTTCGGTTTGTAGTCTTTAATATAGTTCTCTTCAAGGAAAGTAGCATTCGTAGAAACAAACACTTTGTTATCCTGGTGACTATAAAATAGTCCACCCCTAGTCTCTTTAGAATTTCCGACAAATATGCATACTTCGGTACGTGATTCAAGTTTGCCTTCTTTCTTTCTTAAGACATGAGCAGGGCACCCCCAAATTCTGTAATGGCGTAAACTAGGTGTACGACCATTCCAAAGTTCGACGGGTGTCTTAGGGACTGCTTTAGATAGAACAACATTTAGAATGTCATTTGCCATCTGTATAGCATATCCCCAGAAGGACGTTGACAGAGTTGAATAACTCAGCATAGACCTAACCATTTCCAAAAGAGTGCGATTTCTTCTTTCTGCAACTCCATTTTGTTGTGGAGTGCTTGGGGCAGTGTATTAGGATTCAATTCCAAGTTCAATTAAATGATCTTTGAACTGCATATCCATATATTCTCCACCCCTATCAGTTCGCAAGATCTTTAATGATTTACCTAATTGGTTTTGGGTCAAAGCATGAAACTCCTGAAACTTTTCAAACGTTTCAGATTTCTTTTGCATTAGGTAAAGAAAACTATATCTAGAGAAATCGTCAATGAAAGTGACAAAATACTCATAACCACCTCGGGCTTTGACATTCAAAGGTCCGCAGACATCGGAATGCACTAACCCTAGAGGGATTTTGGCACGCTCTCCCTTTGCAGAGAAAGAACATTTAGTCATTTTTCCTTCTAGGCAGGACTCGCATACTGGCAGTTCACCTAAGTTGACATTTTTCAATAGACCGTCTTTGGTGAGCCTATTGAGTCTATCAAAGCCTATATGACCTAAACGTAAATGCCATAGATATGTTTGATCATCATTATCAATCTCTTTTGTTTTGAGGTTTCTAGGTCTAGCTACACAGAAAAGTTCACTATTTAAAGTTGAGATTTGAAAGTACTCGGTCGTAAAACATAAAGTCCTTGTTCCATTATAAAGCAACACATATTTGAAAATCCATTACGAGAAATTGTACAATTTGTACTCGAAAAATTCAATATATAAGATTGTGTTTGCAAACATGAGACACTAATCAAGTTTCTACTTAAGTTTGGAATAAATAAAACATTTTCTAAAATTAAAAAATCTTTGTTGAAACTTGATGCGGGCTTTTCCTCTAGCTTTGACCGATACTAATTCGACATTGCCAACTTTAAGCTTTAATTCTCCTGGAAGCAGATTTTCCCAAGTTTCAAGCAATTGCAGTGAAGAACACACATGGTTAGTAGACCCAGAATCAACAATCCAGACGGATTTTTCGTTCTCTAAAATGCATGATTCAAAGACAAAAGCATTACCTTCGTTTGAATTGTTTAGAAGCCTGGGACATCGTTCTTCATGATGTCCCTTTTCATTACAATTCGAACATAGAAGATTATGTTTGATAATTGTACTTGAAAAAGCAGCTGTTCTAGATCCTTCATACCTAGTCCTTTTCCTTCGATTATGGATTGCAAACCCAGGGGGACCCATTGCAATCAAATTCCGTTCATGGGCTCGTAATTTTGCTTCGAGCTTGTCCATGTCGGAGGAGTTAGAATTGTTGATCATGTAAGAGATAACAAATTCATTATACTCCGGAGGAAGACTATTAAGGATGAGTTGGACCCATTATTCTCTTGATAAATCAATTCTTAGTAGATTTGCCTTTTGGAACTTCAGATTCATCATCAACAGGTGCGAGTTTATGCAACTACCAGGATGCATTTTAACACTATAGAGTTCTTTTGCTAAGATATTAACTAGGAGAGGATCGGGGTGAGGGTTATTCATAATGACACTACAACACATCAATAAAACAGAAGTAAGGTTTTGGCTCATAAATTCATACACAATTCAGAAAGTAACAAGTAATGACATATGTTATAGAAATACTAAATCTAACATAGTTTATTTTCCAAGGTATTTCGACAAACTGATACAGTGTCCCGTTTAGGCGAGAGTCAAAGCATCATCCATTGAATAGAGTTGTCAGCTCATCTAAAATGATAACCATTCTAGCAACCTTTTATTCGATCAAGATTGGAATTCTGCGTTGTCCCGTTTAGGCGAGAGTCAAGGCAATTCTATCTTATGAGCTCCCACCATTGTTTCATAATTTGCAAGTCAAGTATGGTCGCCACCATTAGGGTGATCTATACCATACAAAACACTTACAAACTACTTATCATCTGAGATTAAACGGTGCAAAATTGCTAATGAACGTTCCTCCATTAGGGAGGATTACTCACTAAAACAAACGCGGTGTAAAACCCACAATGGAGATCGAATGTCTCTTGATTAAAAGCTCATTATTTAAAAATATTATATGTATTTTGTATAATCATTTTAATTCGATATTATAATAATGAAAAATTACAAACTAAAGTTGGTTTAAATAAATACTCAACTTTAATTAATTTTCAATTATTATTTAATTTGAAAAATAAATTCAAATAAATATCGAACAAGTTCCATAATATAATAATGAAAAATTACAAATCAAAGTTGGTTTGAATGAAAAAAAATCAGCTTTAATTAATTTTCAATTATTAATTAAATTCGAAAAATAAATTCGAATATTAAAAGGAACAAATTTGAAAATATCTTGTTTAAGTTGTTTTAGAAGAATCTAAAAAATCAACTTAAACATCTTTCAAATCAGATTTAATTAAATTAAAATTAAGTTGTAACCACTTAATTTGAAGATATTCCATTTTAAGTTAATATTCGAAAAGATATTAACCTAAAAAATATCTAAAATATTCCATTTTAAGTTAATATTCGAAAATACAAAAGATATTCAGATTTAAGTTGGTTAGTTGTAGATAACTTAATATCAACTTAAATAGGAATATTTAATGAAAAGTTTAAATTAGGCTTCAAAAAGAATCTAGATGGTTATAATTCTATATTTAATTAAATACAAGAAAATACATATAATTTAGCTTAGAATATAAAATTCTTTAAACTATGGTTTTCTTAAATTAATTTCAAAATAAATGAAATTAATTATGTTGCTAATCAATTTTATTAGGTTAAACTAGTGTAATTAACCTAGTACAGTTTATTCAAATCAGGCAAATGGGCCTTCACAATTGGGGTGGTTCATGTGAGGGGGTGCTGGGTTCAGTATGTCGTATCCACTTCTATGGCTTCCAACTCTCACACAAGGCCCAAAAGAGAGGAATTTAACCTTAAAATGAACAACTGTTATTAATTGAATAGGCCCAAAAACTAAATGGGCCTAAATAAAATCTATCAAGAACTATGACATTTTATTTAGCAACATTAACCTATATGCATCTATAATAAAATTAAACACATAGGCTCACACAGGCACACTTTGGATGGGTCCTATCATGTTGCTAGGTCATACACAGATGAAAGAAGACTGTAAATATACATGTTACAAATTATTAACTTGACCAAGGGAGCCATGAGTTAAAATCAGATCATTGGATCTGTCAACAAGTTAACCATGGCTATTTGCAATCAAGCAATAATAGGTTTTGAAAACTTACACACAAGCTAAAACACATACTCCTGCAACAAGGTTAGCTGGATAGTTGGATGTAGGATTTATTTAATTTTAAATTAAATAATTAATTTCGAAATAATTAATTAATTAAAAAATAATTTTCGAAAAATTAAAAAAAAAATTGAAAAATTCGAAATTTAAAAAAAAAATTAAATTTAAAATTAAACCTACGATTTTGAAAAATTAGGTTTCAACCAACCTAAATATCATTTCAAAATTTGCTAACTACTTTTAAAAATTAAATGTTATTTTATAAATAAAAATTAAATAAAAAATTAAAAAAGATAAATGAATATCTTTTTCAGATTTTAAATGTAATTTAAATAAATAAAATAACAAAATTTAAAAGTTAACAAAATATCTTACACCTTTTTAAAATTACATGATTATAGGTATCTTATTTTAAATTTAAATAAGGTCAAATTATTTAAAAAAGATTTAATATAAAATATTTAAAATCTAACCTCAAATTTAAAAATAAAATAAGATATAATCAAATTTAAAAATAAGATAGATTATTAAGCAAATAAGATGGATACTAACTATTTTTAAATTCAAATTACACTAATATCTTGAATTAAATTTAAAAAATATTAAATTAATTCATAATGATAATTAGAATTAAATTAGGAATAGTAATAGTATAAATATAGAACTACACAAAAAATCGGAAGTTAATTCCATGAAAAAGCATGAAAAAACGAAGAAAAATGAAAAAATTGCGAGCTGTACGGACGGGATGCTGTGCATACCCGTCCGCGCCCGCATGGGGGGTGCATGAGGCTGAAAATCCCGCCGCTGGTGGGTTCTCGGCAGATTTCCGCGCGCGCACGAGGGTTTCACTAACCCCCGATTTTTTTGAAACTTCAAAAAATCATAACTAATTCAAATTAAATCGAAATTGAGTTCAGTAAAAAAGTAAATTACTTAATTTTTTCCATACTATCCAATAAAAATAATTTCAGAAATAGATATTCAATTATTTTTTATGAAAATTTACAAACACCAATCAATCATCCAATAACACTCAATACAACATGATACCATCCAAAAATAAACAAACAATCGTTTTAAAGTCCAAATTTCTTGCAAGTAAATCAATTACCATGGCTTTGAGGCCAGTTGTTGGAATTTATTTTACCAGAATCTTAGATCTACTCACAAGTATGTTTATTAACACCCTGAATATGAACTTTCTAAAACGATAAAATGAACACGTATAAAGTTTAAGAAACCTTACATTGGGTGCAGCGAAATTAAATGACTCCTTCCGTTCAAATCTCTAACCCTTGTATCCTTTCTGTCGCAGAGTATTATATAGATCTGAACCTGGATCTCTTTCTCTGAATCCTTGATGCTGAAACTCCTTTGCTGATGATCTTTCTTCACGATCTTCCTCACTATGATTGAGGTATTGCTTGCTGTTTGTGGGCACTACTCTAATCACTAAGGTAATTTCGAAATATGAAGGAAGAAGAGAGAGAGAGTGGCAGCCAAGGAAGAGAGAGAAGGCTCAGGTTTTTCTGATTCAGAAGTGTGATTTTCCTGAAGCCTTCACTATCTATATATAGCATTCCACTAGGGTTAGGTTTGAATTATTTGGCATTAAAATAATGAAAATATCACTTAAAATTCCTACAAAAGTGGCCGGCCATGGCTTGATGGATTTGGGCATTGCTTTTTGCAATTTTGCAATTTTAACACTTTTGTATCTGATTTTCTCAAAAATGCCAATTTTCTAATTCAACCATTTAAATGCCAATTCTAACTATTTAATAACTATAAATAATTATTAAATAATATTGTCATTTATCATATTTATTAATTGAACCATACAAAGTATCATAATTAACAAATATGCCCTTATTCACTCTTTCTTTACAATTTCGCCCTTACTTAGTGAAAATTTCACAAATAGACATTATCTAATTTGTGAATTATAATTGATTAATCAAAACCAATTACATGACTCTTACAAACAATATTATCTCAACTAGTGCGGGGACCATGGGTCTATATAACCGAGCTTCCAATAAGTAGATCAAGAATTTAGCACTAAAATTCACTAACTTATTAATTCTTCGTTGAATCCACGCATAGATATTAGAATTGCACTCTCGCATATAGAATGCTCTATATGTTCCACCATATGTACGCATCATTAGTTATCCATTGTTATAATCCTAATGTGATCAATGATCCTCTATATGAATGATCTACACCGTAAAGGGATTAGATTACCGTAACACTCTACTATGTATTTTATCCTTAAAACACTTGACCCCGTATAAATGATATTTCAGCTTATGTGAAATGAGTACTCCACCATTTATGTTCGTTTTGTCAAGCTCGAAGGAGATCATCCTTTGCTTACTATTCGCCAGATAGTAGCTATAGATTCCATGTTTATGCTAGCGCTCCCACTCAATTGCACTACCGTGTTCCCAAAATGTACGTATCATCCTGACCTAAAAGTAGTCTTAACTAACAAATCAAAGAACACGAATAGGCTTTCAAGATTGAGCCTAATCATAACAAGATTAAGAACATTTGATCTAGGATCAACTTGGCGATATTGACTTGAATAGATTTTACGGTAAGTTTAATTAAATCTAAGTCAAAGTTCAATATCGGTCCATTCCGATGCATACTCCACGCATCCAACCTAAGCTTTACTTTAACCAATGTTCTGGAAAGAACATAGCATTTCTCCAAATGCAAGTAAACTCTTATTGTAGATTATCATATCAGTAAAACCCTGTGTCTGATAAATCTAGGAAACTTTATTCACATAGTCATGTTTACTTTCCAATGTGATGACAGCACAATAAACATGATCAAGTATGTGAAAAGGGTTTAAGATGAATTTATAAATCAAATAGACAAGCAATTGATAAAATGAACCAAAACATACACAAATGAATGAAAAATACTTCTGTTTCTTTATTGATGTTGAATAAAATAGATTACATTGAAATGGAGTTTTATTTAGGGCATAAAACCTAACACTTTATAGAAATAAAGCCCCATGTTGGTTACAAAACTTGTGTGTTCTCGATCACGTACGTGCATCTCGATCTGGTTATATCCGTAATATACGTCCATAAATATCATCACCGTGTCTAGCAGCTTGCATCCACCAATGGTCGATCTCTTGGCAAAGGAAAGCAATCCTTTGGATAAGCTTTGTTTAAATCTAAAAAGTCGATACAAGTTCTCCAAGTACCATTTGGCTTCAGGACAAGAATAGGGTTCGATATCCACGATGGATAGAACGCCTCGCGTATAAAGTCTTTAGTCAGTAATTTGTTCACTTCCTCTTTGAGTTGCCCCTTGTCTTTCAAAATCCTGTGGTCGCCTCTTTTGTCTCTTAGCTGGGTAATTTGGGTCAATATTCAAGTGCAGACAGATAACTTTAGGGCCAATCCCTATCATATTTGAATGGCTCCAGGCGAATTGGTCCTAGTTTTCCTTCAGAAAACTTATTAGCTATTGCTATTTTAATTTTTCATCCAGATTTTTCCCAATGAATACACACTTTGTGGGATTTTCTGGATCTAAAATAACTTCCTCCAATTCCAGGATTGGTTTTAACAGTTTCTTCTCAACTTGAATTCTAAGATCTAGATCCTCATCCTGTTTCTCGCCTTTCCTCGTTATGACTACCATTAATTGATGACCAACCCTTCTATTCTGTAATTCTATGCGGTAGCATTAACGAGCCAGTAACTGATCAGCTCGCACGACACCTACACCTTCTGGCATCTGAAATTTTAAAGACAGATGTTTAGTGAAACTAACTACCCCTAGTCCGATTAGTACTCGGCGACCCAACAATATGTTGTAGGCTGATGGTAGGTCAACAACTAGGAAATCTTGCATCACAGTTGTGGATAATGGTGGCTCGCCTACGGTTAATGGGAGTTGAATAATGCCCTGACTGGTGACATTATCTCCGATAAATCCACACAAATTCACCATGCAAGGTTTCAAACTCGCATTTTGCAATCCCATTTTCTTCAGTGTATCCTTGTATAGAATATTCACTGAACTTCCTTTATCCACCAACACCCTTTTTATCCTCTTGTTGGTAAGCTGAATTGTAACAACAAGAGGGTCAATGTGTGGGTACCTCACGTGCTTTGTGTCTTCCTCTGAAAATACAATCGGAGGTTCTTTAGTCTTGGATTTCTGGGATGACTCTGGAGCAAAGACTGGTTGCTCGTTTTTTATCTCCTTGCCATATCTCTTTTGGCCATTACTACCAGCAAGATGCGGCCCTCCTGAGATAACCAAAATTTCCTCTCCTTCTACAGGAGGAGGTTGTAGTCTTTGGTGACCTGGGTTATTGGGCGGATTTGGCTGGTTTTGTCCATTACCCTATCGCCTCACATACTATTGAAAATACCCACACGAGATAAGGCTTTCCATCTCGTCTTTTAACTGACGACACTCTTTTCGTTGTATGTCCTATGTCCTTGTGAAATCCGCAAAATTTTGTCGTGTCCCTCTTGTGTCTTGCATGCCTCATTGGCTCAGGCTTGCAAAATGCAACCCTATGCTCATTTGTGAGAAAAATACTTTCTTGAGTTTCATTAAGCTCGATATAAATAGTGTAAATTGGCACGTACTTGTCGTCCTTTTTCTATTTCTTCTTATTTTTGGCTGAATCCTTAAAGTCATCTTTTCTTTTGGTGTTGGAACCACTCGAATTGTCAGCCTTTATCGAGACAGGATTTGCTATAACATTGTTGGGTTTACTTTCTGAGCCAGTTTTTAGCGATTTCATCTCGTTCCTTGCTTCCTCTTTCCTTACGAATACTTGGGCCCTTTCATTAAAATCATTAATGTTCATCACTGGGTGACCCTGTAGGTCATCCCACAGCTCGCCCCTAGCTGCTGAGAGGTCAGTAGTGATCCCTACTTGAAGAGCAGTAAGTTGTATACTGTCATTCAAGTTTTTTAACTTTAGCAGCAGCAGTGCTGAAGCAACTTAGGTAGGCCTTAAGTGACTCGCATGGTTGCTGCTTTATGTTAGTAAGAGAAGATGCCTCAGGTTGCATATCTCTCGTTGCCTAGAACTATTTCTTGAAATCCTTAAACAATTGTTCCCAAGAACCGATTGAGTGATGGGTAAATTTGTTGAACCAATTACTCGCCGCCCCAAATAAAGGAGGTAGGGAATAAAATACATTGTAAATTATTCAAGACGTTGTTGGCCTGCATTACGTTATTGAAATTGTTAAGATGAGCGACCGGATCTGAAGTCCCATCGTCCAATGAGACGTGAGGATTTTTAAACCCTTGGGGGAATTCAGAGTTCATGATGTTTGGATGGAAAGGCTCGAGTTCCTCATCCGAGTCATAACCCTGCAGTTTACCGTATTCCCCATCCTAGTGTTTTTGGAACTTGTCTTCCAACTCATTCATTCGCAATTGGATTGGATCCTCTTGCTTTTGATTAGAGTTGAGTTATTGGCATAGATTAGGTGCCTTCTGATTTAAGTGCTCGCGCAAATCTGGTTGTCTCTGATTCAATCGCTCACAAAGATCTGGATGTCTTTGATTATAGTTTCTTATGGACCTTGTCCCAGTGTAACACTCGGATTGATGACTACTAGTTGTGCCCATACTTTCTCGATCATTACTACGGTGAGATCTATAACCTCTTCGTGTGTTTCTTTCTGATCGACTGCATTCTTGAGATCTGGAATGTCCTGAACTAGAGCTTGCCTCATCACGTACATGCCTTCTCCTTTGGGAAAGGTTAGATACACGCCCCTCGCTGGGGTGTGTGTACGCCTCCTCCCCATTAGTGCGAGAAGGACATTGACGGTGTCTCGGCGGTAACCCACAGTCCTAGGTTGAGTCCTAGGATTTCTCTCGTTACCACGAGGGATTTCCAATTACGTAATCCTGGGTTTCCTTCTGTTCTCATTTCTATGAGAAGGCTCTGGTAAATTATTATTTTCATTCCCTTGATTCGTAGATCCTTGGGGTCTCTGAGGCATTTCTCGACGGGGGGCCTGATTGTTCTGTTGTTCTTCTTCAGGAACATCTTTAGTTTCCCCAAGTTGTTCCTCTTGGGCGTTCTTGGGATTTTCCTGATTTGTCTCATGTCTCCTGGTTCTCAAGCCTTGAGGTCTACCTCGCAGCCTTCTTACTCGAGGTTTAGGTTGGTTTTGTGTGTTGTTTTCGTGCTTCCCTGATGGTGGCCGCCTCTCTTTCCAACTCATCATTTCGTTGGTTAGACTTAGCCAGACGTTGTCAGAGTTGGAAATTTTTCAACTTAACTAATGGCACGTACCTAGTGGAACCATAGGCATCCTCACTTCTAGGCACATAACCAGTATCAGGATTGGCTTCTTCATTCCAAGTTTTTGGGTTTTGATCATGAACACATCAAGGCTTCTCCTTGAACGTGTTGACTCATGTGGAATGAGTTGTTCCTCGGTGTGGGTGGATGCCACATAATCCTCACTCTCCTCGTCGGTTGGAACCCAGAAACCTTCTCCCACGACGTATACTTGGGATACTTTGTAGCCACGAAGTATATTCTTTTTTATGCAGCGAGAAGACCAATTCGCGGGACCTTAAATTGCTCCTCATTTAGAAGTGAAAGAAACTTGGCTGATCGCAAGTCCCCATGGAAGACTCTAACAAAAGTTTTTCGTCTACTTGGCCATTTCGGGAGTTGGAGTTGGTCTTTTGAAATCAGCTCGTCAATAGAACAAATAAAATAAGCTCGATGTAAGGATAATGTTATGAACATGTAATAACTCAAACCCAAGTTTGTGACAGTTTACTTACGTATTATGCGAAATGCAAGCTTGTAAGTTGATGGGAGAAAGGCCACTTATCCAAAAGAAATCTTCCTGTAAAAGCTAGTCTTGTTTGGTAATCCTACAATAATCATGCGATCATTTGTATGAGTCCCGAGATAGTAGAAATCCCCCGCACAATGCTTCCTCGTAGGAACTTCGCCTCGACAAAATAGAGATAAACAATTTCCTCGCAGAGTGGGGCAACTCCCATCCTAAAATCTTATACTAGAATCCTTTAGACTTGCAAAGCTGATTCTCGCCCAGGAAATGTAGAACCAATTGGAATCGGAGGCTATTCCAATATGGTTCATGAGGAATCTTTAAAATAATCTCTCGGGGGAGAATTGCTCCAACCACGGAGACATATGCTCGAGGCTCCAAGCGCCTATCCCCGGATGAGCCACTTTAGTAGTATCTTCACTCACCGTAGCTTCATTAATGGTCTCTCTACGTACGTTAGCTTCACAAGTAAGTCGCTTACGGTGGATAACGAAGCTGAATTGACCACTAATTGCAAGCAGATCTAACACATCACCCTTGCTTTTTGATCGATGTCATAGGTCCTTAAAACACCACAAACATAATCTCCTATGGCCCTTATCCTTGAATCAATGAGCCTCAGCCCTCAAAGGTGATATCGGGGTCACCAGTGGAATCTTTTGACTTTATGAGTCTTGGAAGTCATGATCTCAAAATCTAAGTCACCTCCGGTGAAAAAGCAATTGTGACTCTAGGTAAAAATAAGTGGCTTAGCCAAAGGAATAGAAGATAAATACGGGGGTTCGAGGCTGAGGCCGTATATCGCGAAACAGAAAGTCAAAGTTGTTTTTCCTGTAACTATTTCTTTGTAAAAAATGCCTACAAAGCGACTGGCAACTTCGTCCCTGGAAAGTGGAGTTCTTATTAAATGGTTCCTAACTTTGCATGCCATTTACTTCAAGTAACGATCGAGGTTAATTTAGGTTTTAGGTTTAAATGGAAGGGCTTAAATTTCTTGGGACACTCTGTTTCTAAGAATTTTGGAGAATAAATTTCTATAACCAAACTGGGACATTTCTATAAAAAGAGTAATCCCAAATTCCTGGAAGAAATTTATTAAAACCGAAACTTATAAATATGATAAACCTCAAGTTTTTACTTCATCGGCAAATCTTAAAAGTTACCCGAGTAAAAATAATAAAAAATTTCTTTACTAAATCTAACGCAAATGACAAGCGATGATGTAATTAAGTGATGACTAAAAATATGCCAAGAAGAATAAGAATGAACTAACTGCTTTTCACCGGTTCAAGAAGTACGCCCCGTGCAGTGGAGAAATTCGCTTTCAGTATCAGTGATATTTCCGAAGATGAACGACGGGATGAAGAATCTGGGGACGTCCGAGATTAAAAGATTGAATGCCGAGGAAATTCCGGGCAAAGAAATATGTCCAACAAACCAATGAGGGCATGCAAAGCTTCGAAAGTTGGGATGGGAATTTCGCAGAAAAAGCTTGAAATTTTGAAAAGGTAAAAATGGAGGAAGAGGTGGTACCTTTCTTCGGCTTTTATACCTTGGGGTTTGCAGTCTCACTTTAGATTAGAGGAAAAAAGATCCAACAGAGATAGGAATGGCGAGAAGTAGAAAAGATGGCTCACTTAATGCAAATGATGTGCTCTCAAAAACCATAAACTCGCGAACTTCGAAAGAAGATGCATTTTTTTTAAATTGGATTGTGAAACCATAAATAATACCCACAAGCTTTCATTTAAAAAGCACTTTTTATTAAAAAAAAGAATTTTAAGGGGTAATTCTTATACTCAAAATTTGGCAGTAATTCAAGAAGTGACACGTGTCAATCTACGTTGAATATGAATCAGTAGATATAATTATAATTATATCATTAAATGCAAAATGGAATAACTTCATTAGATATAGAATTAATAGAGTATATTCATAACTCGTTGATCGCATAGTCATAAGCGAGACCAGGATAC